>NC_081343.1:32389054-32395841 GCF_029784015.1 Lycium ferocissimum | reverse complement strand
AGAGATTCGGGAAAATTCTTGGTGGTAAGTCCTTCTAATCTCCTTACGAATTCATTTTTCCTGATCATCTTAGAATTCCTCTTTCCTTGTTAGTTCCTTAGTAATGGAAGGTAAACAGTGGATTTAATGGATATTCTACTAGGCTTTTAAATGATGAAATTGATTGGGTTTATGATAGATTATGATGTATCTAAGGTTGTTAATCATATATCTTCTATTATTAGTATTGGATTCTTGAATCTAAGAGTTAGGGTTTATACCCAAAATGGGCGGTTTTGCTTGGATTTCGAAATTGGATGAATCCTTGAGCTAATGTAGTAATTGGTTGATGGGTTTTGATCACCTAGTGTTTAATTGGATATATTAGCCCCGAATTTCCCGTTTTGTCTTTGTGGGCCCCATTTTCTCAAATTCTAGAGTTTGTTTTGACCTAATTTGAATGATAACAATATAGGTATCGATCTTCATGATTTCTAATCTAGATTTCGAATATGCCTAGACTTCCTTGATCTTGAGGCTCAGCGGACAGGCAAGGCTAAAGAGTAATTGTTAGTGTATTGTTGTTCGGCCATCCTGGTAGGTTATGGCTTACCCTTGGTGAGACTTCGTGTAGTGAAGCATGTATTTAGATGATACTATCGGAGACAACATGTAAACCTTCGGGTATGAAGTTGGGTTGGATATTGTCTTAGGTTGGGCCCTGTTGTGTGATTTGGGCTAGCCACCCCGTTGTGTTGTGACTTGATTGTTCTATTGTTGTTGGTTTGATGCCACGTCATGATAGTAGATATTAGGGACTGTTGTTACATCTTGATTGTGATATTGTAGTACTTTACTTGTTGATGTTGATATGAGGATAGTGTTCTATATAGCTTGTGTAGTATTCCATGATATTGTTGGTGTATCTGTGTTTGGTACTTGAGATATTGATCAAATATTGATGTTGACACATACATTGCACGCATTCTCATCCTTCATGATACACTGTTGATACATTGTTGATACTTGATGAAATACTTGTTGACACCTAACTTTCACCTAGTAATGCGTGTATTTTAATTTTTAAAATTCCCGAGCCAAGACGGAATAAGGATACGCTTTCAAAATTTTAAAATTTCAAAAGTCTAGAGAAAATTGCAAAAACTGACGTTTAATTATTTAAGTTAATTATAAGAAGATTACGAGGTATTTACCTTCATAATAAAATTCAAAAAGAAAATACGTATCTCTCTCCGTCTAACCCGAAAGATTGCTAATTAAAATGACGTATGAATTACGGCTCATTTTGACTGCGTTTTTCACATTTTTAAGTATTACCCGGAACTATGTCAATATTGGGCTCATATTAAAGCTCGTATTTTAAGATGGAATATTACAAATTTTGTTTTCATAAAAATAATTTTACCGAGAGGTTTTATACGAATACATCTTTTAGCAAAATTGAGCATTTATTTGAAAAGTGAGTACAAGGGTTTAGAAAATTGTTTTAAAAAACCAGGGGGTTATTTTGAATGTTTCAACAACATTTGGTGGGGGTGGGGGGGTGGGGGGTGGGGGGGGGGGTAAGATTTATTAAAAAATAACTCTTACACCCCCCATTTCTTCATTTCACAACCGCGACTCCCTGTTCTCTTCTCAGGCGATATTAGAGGCGACTTAGGGTTTCCTTCGATTGCAGCCAATTCATGGCTATTAAGGGCTAATTCTCGCCGAAATTTTGGGGGCTTTTTCCCTCTGTCTTGTTTTCTCATCGTTCCCAGGTTTATTTTCGTATATATCGTATTGTATGGACTCGAATTTAGTAGTTTAGTTGGGATGTTGCTCGAATCTTCTGAGTACGTGGTTGCCATGGACTCAAACTTGTTCCTACTCATCTTTACTTTATCTTATGAGTTATTCAATGTAGTTTTCTCGTTATATGGTGTTTTACTTGTTCTTTTGACTTGATTAAAGTCTTTTGACTTGATTAAACCTATGTTGTACCCTATATGTTTAAACTAATGTTGTTTATGTTATTGTAGTAGTGTTTGGTCACTGTTTGTGTAAAATAATGAATCTGTAATGTTTAAAAATGAGTAAAATAAGGCTTAAGGGTTGGTTTAAAGCATTTTCTATAAAATTTAGGATAAAAATGGGGTTTTAGAAGAAGTGTGGCTGAGAACTTGGAGTTTATCTACTGTTCTATGGAAATCTGAGACTGTTTTGAAACAATAAGTAGAACAATAAGGTTAAAGAGTTTGTTAAGGGTAGTCCTTTGATATTAAGGTAAAGAGTAAGTTTAAAATGGGTAGTTTGAGGTCTGATTGCTGTTTTGGTTCCCACTTAGTATATTTCTCTAAGTTTGAAGTTTTTTGGTGTCTGTCTTGTGTAATTGATTATATCTCTTATGCTCCTCTCTATCATCTTAAACATCACTGTCCTGTCTTTCACTCTCTTTAAAATGCTAAGTTCAGGCCAAACTCATTCCTACCTAGTCACTACTATTGCTATGTTCTTTAAAGGCTCTGAAATCTTGCAAATCTCTCATGGTGTCTATAGTTTTTGACTGCCTGATGTCTTATTAGTCTTGATTGCTCATTATAGGTTCTTCTTTTGTCCCTTTACCCCTTTATTAACTTATTGGACTTGTATCTATACATGTGCTTATCTGTAACTTTTGACAACTGTAATAAGAAAACTTGCCATGATTTTGACCACACTATGCCCAGTACTTTGATTCGTTCTATGTGTCATAGCCGTTTGATTCGTTCTATGTATCATAGCCATATCCATGCCTTGAATTGCCTTGTTCTCCCTTCTTGTGTTAACTTGCAATGTGCTATGACTCTATACTTAATATGTGCTGAGTCCTTGATGTCAAAAAATGACAACTTACCTGCTGTTTTATTGAGTGAACTGGTTCAGTCTCAAATTCTGAATTCTTTGTAAAGATCTAAGACCTTGAGTGTCACTTGCATATGCTGAGATTATTTGATTTTTGTAGAGTGATTTAAACAAATATAGAGGGTATGCCCTTTGTTGTTTTTGCTCTCTATATTCACTAGTGCATAACATGGTATATTTAGTATATTAAGGCCTTTGTACTTAAAAATTTCAGAAATCAGTGAGTATATTAGCTGTATATTGTGTATATTACAGTATAGCACTTAGAAAATTAGAAGGGGTTAGCTGGGGGCGAGTTTACTATTGGTATATCATGTATATTGAATCCTCAACACTTAGAGATTTTGAGGGGAGTCAAGTAGTATGTGCCTACCGTATATCTCGTATATAAAGCACCTCGACACTTAAGAAAATTTTGGAATAAAAATGGAGTTGGGCTCAATTTGGTTGGGCCCGTCACCTGTATTGCCTTACCAGCTTTGCAGTCTTGATTAATTCGAGGTTCATTTTCATAACTGGGCCATTTCTGTTGGTTATCCTTGCTGGGCCAGGCCCAATGTGAGTTGCAATTCAATTTTTGGCTTTGTAATAATTAGTTTAATTTCCATTGTACTTAGTTTAATTCACTAATGTATACTAATATTGTTGTATACCCTTTGTATCTTGTCAACCCCAAAACCCGTTGGTGGGTCCTCACGGGGCCCACTAACGCATCTAGACCGAATCAACCCAAATTTGGAGCAAAAAATGGAGTGGTTTATCTTCCCGCTGAGATCCGGCCCTGAGAGAGGATAATTTAGGAGTCACTGCTGTGCCTTGTGGGGCTCAAGATAAAAAAGGATGGGCTCACATCTTTTCCAGACTGAGAGAAGAACATATCAGGTGGAGAGTACCTGATTTTCATTCCAAAACTATTTGTGTTAAAAGCCATAGGCATCCCTATTTACCGCTTATGGGCATTAGGGGGATCAGACCCTACGCAACATTGAGACTACTTAGGCAGTTTGGTATGAGATATGTTATTCCAAATGTGGGAAATATGAGAGAGTTTGTACAAGATTATGAAGAAGGTCATATCGAAGGTATAAAAGATGCCCAGAAATGAAGAATGTGATAAGGGAAGATAAGTTGGATAAGGATCCAAACAATCCAAGTCATGATGAAGACTACTACGAGTTGCTTAGGGCTGAGCTAGCTGGTACTACTTGTAACATCTCGGAAATTTTGGATTGTTGCCTTATGAGTAGGCTAGCGTGAGCTTAAGGTTAATATGAAATCCTTATGAGATTAAGGGAAGTATTAGATAGCTTAAAGTGTGCACCATAATATTTCAAAGTTATATGAATATATGAGCCTAAGTTCATTAAAGGAAGTGAAATGTAAGTCGTGTTCGGAAAGGTTTTCGTTATAGTTGAGCTGATATTTATTTGGTAATGTCTTGAGGGGTTGCTATAGGGCCTATTGTATGTTTAATGAAGTGTTATGTAAGTGCCAAGAAGGTTCCATAAGGATTAGAAGCCAAACAAATCAACGAGAGAAAGTTTCGGAAAACAGTGGGTTATACAACCAGTTATACGGTCCGTATAACTTTATATGGTCTCAGATAACATGACCCTTACAGAGAAGGGTATTTTCATGGTGGTATTATACGGTCCACTTATACGGACCGTATAATATTATACGGACCGTATAAGTGTCCGTATAAATTTCGTCGACCAACCTTTTTTATTTTTTATATAAGTGACCCATGTTATGTTATTTCATTTTCCACATTTCCAAAAGTCTTGAGAGCTCAAAAAGACCCTTCTCCAAGCATTTTCCCCCCAAAATCAAGAGAAAACAAAGATCAAAAGGCAAGAATCAAGATATTCATGTGTTGGAAGACTCACTAGGGTTAGTAGACTTCAAGGATAACTTGGATACTGAAGCTAGGGTTTCCATATAAGTTGATAGCTTGTTCCAAAGCTCATTCTTGTGAGATAAAAGGTTAGTTTTCATGCCTATTTCATGTTATCAAGAATGATTAGTTGTTGAACAACTTGGGTAGAAGGAGAAAGTAAAAGATGAGGTCTAAATGTAGTTTTTATGATGTTTTTGAGTAGTAAGCTAACTTGAGTCATGATTCTTAGTATGATATGGATATAATCTTGTCATGGAAGGTAATAATTGTGATGAGGAAGCTTTGTATGAAAATGTGCAAAGGGTTGATGTGAAGTTTTTGATGTAAGTTGAATGTGAGAATGAACATTGAAACTTAATTGAATATGACTACTTGATTATGATGTTGTCGATGTTATTATGGTTGTTTGGGAATTGTTTTACGATATGGTGGAAGTTGATGAAATAGGGGAAACGTTGGCCAATTTTTGTTAGTTCATGAGTTGTTCTAGTTTGAATTTAAGAATGTCTCTAAGACTTAACCATGGTATGAATCCTTTTAAATCTAGAGTTCTCAAGCTTGGGCGGTGAACGTTAAATAGTTAAGAAGACAAAGAGGTATGCAAGTCTAACCCTTCTTTCTAAAGGCATGTTTTCCTCAATTTGCGTCTATACGAGATATTCACGCTATTCCTATTCCTATAAATGCTGTAAGCTCATGACCCCCGAGATTCTATGGATATTGTTGACAATGTTTCTTATGATGATAATGATAACGATTGTGATGACAAGATAAATCCTAGGGATGCCATCTAAGACATTTGAAACGTCCTGTTCCTAGAAATGCTAGAATGTTCATGACTTTTGATATTTTTGAGATACCTTCGGTGAAAGTCCTTCAAAGTGATGATGATAATAACGACGATGATAATAGTAATAATGACAAGGAAGATGATGATGTCGACGTGACTTAAGCACCCCTATGTGTGTGTGTGTATATATATATATATATATATATATATATATATGGCTATTAGGTAACATCGAGCTTATATGGCCGGGTACGACATCTACCGCGTGCACACCACTGCAGTTGGGTACGTATAACACTGAGCCTTGGTAGGGCCAGGTACGTATGACATCGAGCCTTGTCATGGCCGGGTACGTGAAACACCGAACCTTTTATGGTCTGGTATGGTACTAATATATAAGTAAGCATTAGAAATGGAAGGTTCTTATTAGAAAAAGGGTAAGAAAACATGATGATCGCCACTAGAGGTACAAATGGCTCTATTATCTCATAACTCTCCTATCTTATGTTATTTCTTATGCTTCTATTATGATGTTGATTATGCTTTACATACTCATTATATTATTCGTATTACATTATTCGTATTGACGTCCTTTTATTTGTGGACGCTGCGTCATGCCGCAGGTGGACAAGGAGACAGAGTTGATCCATAGATTACTTGTTCAGGGACTACATAGAGGAGCTCCATTTGATCCGAAGCTGCAGTTGTTGGTATTATCCTTTTCCCGTCTATATAATGTTACATACTCTCTTTAGAGGCTCGTAGACAGGGGTGTAAAGTTATATGTCTTTTAGCCTTGTCGGCTCATATTTTACATATTATTTTGTTAGCCTCGGGGTATAAGGATATGGGCATAATTGTCAATGATATAAAGTGTCATTGCCCAATGATTAGTATTATTTATGTTGAAATCACGCAAAACCGTGGCTCACCTAGACGTGAATACGAATGACGAGAAGGGGGGGGGTTAGCCGGTGCCCGTCATGGACCTCCGGTTAAGTCTTGACACTACTACTCCAGGGCCGATCCCAAACCCCCTAGAAGGGGAAACCCCGAAGAATTCAAGTTTGGGAAGAAGCGAAAAAGGGGGAGGGGAAACATCAAGTAAAACAAAAAGACCAAAAGATATTTCGAGTTTAAAGACGAGGGGATGCCTATAAAGCTTAGAATGGCTTGACATTTTGTTGGGAGCCATACAACAGGGATGCCGAAGC
>NC_081343.1:32229751-32388954 GCF_029784015.1 Lycium ferocissimum | reverse complement strand
TCAAAGGGCTCAAAAATCAGCCCCTTGGCCGAATGCTCTCTCTCTAGGCTTAGGTTTTCTTTCTTTGTGTTGTGTAGTTGAAATGAATTGTGATGGCTGATTTCTTGGTCATTATTTGGTTCAACTTTGATGCCTACAAGTTGGTCACATGCTCCACTTATGGCATGATTCATTCCATTAACTTTACACTTTAAATTTCCTAATTTGTTTTCTACAACTTTCGGCCAACCTCACCTTCTTGTTTCTCCTTTCTTCTTTCTTTTCAATTGTTTACAAGACAATTGTATGTGTGTTGAATGATTCATGCACCACCCTTTGTCTATTGCAATCATACAAGGATGAATGGTTAATATTTAAATGTGCAATGACTCATCCAACTTGTATGCCTTCATAAAATAATGGATGCCTTCAATATTCAAATGCATGCCTCAACTTTTTCTCCCCCAATTTCAGCCACCTTGGCCGAACCTCACCTCTTATTTTCTTTCAATTTGGTTGTCCACAATATGATGTAAGTGTAGTGGATGAATTAATGTTTAAATGTATATTTGTATGTCTCCCATAGTAGTCTTATTTAAGATGACTTTGAGTCATCTTTTGGACATGTCATGTTAATGTTCATATTGGCTCATTGTTGCCACTAATTTTAACTTAACACCACGATTAAGTAGTTCCTAATTTCCATTAATGCTTCTATACCAAACAAAATTTGTAGATAAATTGTGACTTCAAACGAAATCGGAAGTTAAAGTCTCTACTTTGTATCTTGAGATAGTCTTAATACTCAGCCCGACTTGAATCATCCATATCTCCTTACCCCGATATCATTTTGACGAGCTGTTTGTTGCGTTGCAAACTAGCCTTGATGAACTTAATTTTAGGCTTTTGAAACACCTTAAAACTCCTCATATACTAGGAGATATGCCTCCTACAATATAGGCTAAAATCGGGTCCGAGATTTTACTGAAATTGTTCCGATTCATTTCGTTTAACTTCTAATCCTCTTCCAACCTCATGTAACCTCTTATACATACATATACACAGTCATTTACCTCCATAACAATTCATATACATGTCTCGAAGGGTCCGTAGAATCACAATAACCATAAGTAGAACTCACAAAGCTTCGACGAAACTCCAATCGAAAAAGTATATTCCTATCTTTTGTCCATCTTCTATATCATTACTAATAATCTCAAATACTTTAAAAGGTCACTCACATTACCTCATATACATACTCATAACGCGATTTCAAATCCTTTTGGTTACCAGGTCACCTCGAGATACTTAAGACAACCATATTTATAACGATATTCTTACTAACTCGATTAACTTTCCTTGAACCTTCTTAACTCATTCTTTCTTGTTTTAATACAAGTAGCACGGATTATTATGGAGTGTGACATTCTCCCCTCCTTTAGAACATTCGTCCTCGCATGTCAAATGAGGACTAAAACTCGTCAATTAAATAACCGAATCACCCGTTATCGCAGACTATAGACAGCAAGATTTGACCACGAAAAGGGTGTTTTTAGGAATATTATGCCTAAAAGTGCTAAACGACCAAATGGGTCGTTACAATACCAGTTACAATATTATCCTGGTTAATTTTTAAATCACTAATTCTATTAGAATCAGCATCTCTTATTTGAGAAGTAGATGCTCTAGATGGCGACTGCACAATATAATCAACAGGAGATATATAAGATCGACAAGAAGACATAGATCTAGGTAGACTAGATCGAACACTATTATGTTCATTATCTTCTAAAGCAGGTGTAGGTTCATGAAATCTCAATTTTATTGTCCCATCTGGGATTTGTTCAATTTCTGAAATTTCAGTAAAAACATTTTGAGGAGGTGTTGCTCCCTCAATGACCCACTCTTTAGGGAAATCTATTTCATCCCACTTGATAGGTCATCTAGTCATAATTTGGATTTACCAAAATTAGTTTCTATTAAAATAGATTCATTTTTAAAATTCATGATTTTACACATAGGATTCATAGTATATAATGGTTTATAATATATTCTATAACAGATGCATATTACCTCTGTACCTGGCATATAATCATAACCATGCAATTTGATACTTAATATTAAAGCATCTAAAGAATTGTCATCTTGCAAAGATACCTGCAAGTTAGGATAAGCATTGAAATAAACTGGACCATAAGCTAAACTTGTTTGGACCGTCCCTATGAGGGATTTTTTCCAGTTTTGATTTCTTCCATCTCTTAAGGCTGGTATAAAGCTTTCTGGTAGACCTCTTAAGGTTAAAGGTTTAAATGCAACCTGTCCTAATCCAATATGCATAAATCTATGGGTTACCCTATAAGGGGCAAGATCACTGTCAGATAATAGTCTAAAAGTAGCAATATCATTATCTACAGTTATTGTTTCTTCAATAGTTTTAACTACTTGTTTGAGACCTAATTTTTCAAAAGTTCCCATCTGATATATTAATCTGGGTTCTATTTTAGGAATTGTCCACTTATTAAGCAGATCAAGTTCTTGAGGAGTATCATATTCCTCTTTTTTACTGTTTTTAACAGTTCTTTTTCGATTTATAAAATTCATGATATGAAATCGTTGAATTACATCACCTATTACTACTGGAACACCATGGCTCTGATACCATAAGTCACGCAAGATCGCGCCGCCACATGATGCCATCTAGGTAACAATTGTTTTACTAGGTTACTAACCCTGGCGTTGGGGTTGTTCCTACCAGAACAAGTCCAACAAACGCCCTAAAACGCCATCCTCGGCTAAGCGGGCTAACAACCGGACCACCGCCTGGTTAATAATAATGATGATGATGATGATGATGATGATGATGATAATAATAATAATAATGATAATAATGATAATAATGATAATAATAATGATAATAATGATAATGATAATCATAATGATAATCATAATAATAATGATAGTAATAGTAATAGTAACAGTAATAGTAATAGTAATAGTAATAATAGTAATAGTAATACTTTGTTTACCTATTAACTTGTAGCCAAATTACTTTTAGACACCTCAACTTTATGTGAATCTTTTATACATCAAACATTTTTTCAAGTATATCTGACACACATCTTGTATACATAACAAAATATAGCTCGATACATGGTACAATGGGAATGGAACATGTGGCAGTTGAATGTGAAACGTCACTTAGTCATTTCGTTTGATCAGAATAAGAATTATCGGATAAGTCCAGGGTAAACCGTCTGAGGAAGTTGTCTCGGGTCATAAATGGGAGATTAACGTTGTGAGATCGGTCCAAATTCGAAGCAAACGTTAAGATTTAGAATTAAAGCAACATTTATTGTCTATTATTACTCATTATTAGAATTTAATCATGGCTTAAATGCTGAGGTATTTGTACTATAAAAGGAGCCTAAAGGCCTCTCAAAAATATCATCGAATAACAATCACTTACATACATCCATACTACTCAATCTTTTGCAATTAAGCTTACTTGGTCATTCTTTTGTACTAGGTTAACATTAATTCTGCAAGGCCGAAGCATATAATTGTTCCATCGGAGGAAAACCGATCAAAGGATTCTCTGCAAGGATCAACAAGGCCCGGGCTTAATTATTTCATTATTTCTTTATAATTTCTTATTGATTTACTCATTTGATTTCTCTAGTCATTATTAGCCTTTTTATTCACTGTTTATAACAAATCAAATCACGTATTCTTTAGACCACAAACAAATTTAACTGTACTCTTTTTTAGGGGTAAACAGTTTGGCGCCCACCGTGGGGATAAGGATAATAGTGATATTGTTTTGTTGCTCTAATTAATTTGCTTATCACTTTTTAATCTCTGTTACCAGGTAGTTTTTGACATTGACAAACACTAGAAATCAAGCTGATGGAGTATTGAACAACGTTAATAAACAAGAAAGAGATCCGGCAATAGGAGAAGTCAGGGTGAGGAATCATTAAGCCCAGATTTTCCCTTGTGGATCTAAGACTATAGCAAATGATTTAACTTCTAATGATGAACACGAAGAAGAAGTGGCGGCTACAAATCCAGAGTTCACAAAGATCCTGGACCCGCTCGAAAAGCAGTAAAAGGCTATTGCTGATTTGCAAGCAGGAAGAAATAATGCTAGGACAAACTTACCCAATAGGAATGCTGAGCACGGAGAAAGCAGCAGTGAAACCCAAGGTGACAAAACGACGCCGGACATTATGCAATACTTGGAGACCCTTTCCAATCGGTTAGAAAGAATGAGAAAGAATTAAACAATCGATTGGATCGGAACCAAAAAGAATTTAAGGCATTCAATTCCCGGATAAACTAGATTCCAGGAGCCCCACCAGTACTGAAGGGACCAGATTCAAAGTGATATGTGCAGTTGCTGTACCCACCAACCGCAATGCCTAAATTAATCCCGAAGAGTTCAAAATATTGAATCTACCCAAATATAATGGGACCACAGATCCTCAGGAGCATGTGACCGCATACACATGTGCAGTTAAAGGGAATGATATGCAGCCGGACGAGATTGAATCTATTTTACTTAAGAATTTTGGCGAAACAATGTCTAAAGGGGTAATAACTTGGTAGTCATTGCTTCCGGAGCTTTCGATTCATTCATTCAAAATGCTTGTTGATGCTTTTATCAAAGCACATGCTGGAGCAAAGAAGGTGTCAGCAAGGAAAGCAGATATCTTTAAGATTTCTCAGGGCGATGTTGAGTTGCTACGCGAGTTTGTGATAAGGTTCCAAAAGGAATGAATGCTTGGCCAGTTGTCTCTGATGAATGGGCAGCAGAGGCATTTGCCAAGGGATTAAACCCTAAAAGTTTGAGCTCCTCAATAAAATTAAAAGAAAACATATTGGAATTTCCCGCTAGAACATGAGCGGCTGTTCATAATAGGTATGAATCAAAAATTCGAGTGGAAGATAACTAGTTCGGGTTACCAACTGGATCCACTGGCCGGAGTCGTAACCACGACAGGCCTAGAATGAATGCTGATCACGGTTTTAGATTTGGAAAAGAAAGATATTAACCGTATGGTCAACAGGAAAGGTCTTGTTCAAGACCAGAACGAAACCTAAATAATCAATATGAGAGGCCAAATTTTGATAGAAAGATCAATTCAAGTCAACACCAAATGCAACAGTTCCAATGAGTATCTGGTGATTAGTTCCGCAATATCTATTATTTAGAATTACTGAAGTATTCACAATGGTGGTCTGCAAGAATTCTTCTATGACCAAGTGCTAAGAGAATTCAGAAGCACAGGTCTTTCTCTTTATCTTAGTAGTTTTGGTGTGGGGAGCTTTCTAAGTAGCTTTGATCTATTGTGTATGGGCTAATTGGGAACTTTTTTTATTTACATATTAGTCCCTTAGATGATAACATTTCTATTGTAGTCCTTAGCTTTCGTTTATATTCTGTAACAAGGCTTTGTAAGAACCATGTTGAATGAAATCTGAATTTTTATCTGCATTTTCCTTTGTTCTTCTCTTTAGTTTCTCTTAGTTAAATCTTAATGGTGATTTCAACGTGGGAATCGTTACAACTTCCTTATCTTTTTTGTTATTGAGAAAACAACAGGAGGTTATAGAGATGGTTGGATTTCAGACAACTTGAACAGGGGACATCTAGATTACTTTTATTGGCCACTTTCGGGACTAAGTGCTCTTGGATTAATGACATATTTATACTTTACAAGACATTATATTTATGCTCATTACGGGAAGGTCATCTGAGATTTTATAAATTGAAAGTTTTTATGGTGTTCTTTGAATTTTCTTTATTTGTTTAACTTTTGACATTTTCTTAAAAAAAAGTTTCTTGTACAATTGCTATAACTGATTGCTGAAGGCCTATCACGAGTTAAAATCATTTTCAAGATATACTGTGGTACAAATGTTAAGTCTTCTATTTCTTTTTGTTAAAAGTCATAGACCTTTAACATTGGTTCCACTGTTACGGTAAAAGAGGCTAAGATGATTCCCCATATGGAGACTGGGGTACATGTTTAGAATATGCAATTTTATTATCATAATCATCCACTCTGTAACCACGCATGGTTTTGTCACAACCCAAAATCTCATTTGTGGTGTGAGGGCTCCCAACCCGACTGTTAGGCGAAGCCGAAATGCATACAAATCAAGGTAACATAAGTAAATGCAGAAATAAAGGCAAACAACCCAAAGGTAATTAAATCTTAATAATAGATAGATAGAAAATAAGTCTAAGTCTGAAATCACTCCCCAAAACCTAGAAGTCACAAGTACAGAGCTACTAATCCAAATACAAAGCTGAATAATACATTATAAACCCTATCAGAGACTCTTTTATTTTTTTACGTTTTATTTTATCAGGAACCAACACTTCTCTCTTATAGGCCTATTTTGGGGTCTTTAGTGTATTTGTAATACTAATAGAATCCACATAAATAGTCTCTCATTTCCATTTTTAAGGAGAGTTAAGTTTGATTATTGATATTATCTTGAAACTAAAGTGATCTCTCTCTATGGTTTTAAGCAGACTCCTCGGGCTTGGTTCAAGCGTCTCGCCACGTACCTACTTGACATTAGCTTTTAGAGATCCTATTCTGATCATATATAGCATGTTTATATCCAACATTGCTACTGGTATTTTGGTTCTCACAATCTATGTTGATAATATCTCTATTTTTGGTTCCTCTTCAAACTTAACTGATTATTTTATCACGTATGAAGGCAGAATTCTCTATAATAGACTTAGGTGGCCTCCGGCATGTAACGACATGTTCTTTTTTAGATTTGAATCCCTGACCTCCCACAAGTAGATGACTTCAATTCTACCTCTCAACCAGCACAATCTACCAGCCTTGTTTACGGTATGCATGCAAACCACATTAACAGAAAACAAAAAAACAAAAAATGATTACCAAAACATCCATCTTGTAAGATTAAAATCACTACCCACGCATTTGTATGTTTTCATTCATCTCACCAAATTTAACTTTATAAAAATAGTATGAACAATTAATGTTATCCTATAGCTCATCCAAAATCCACACCAAGCGATACAACTTATGGTGGTACTGCTACTCATTCAACACGTTACAAATGCGTATTTTCTTCTCTTCTGATAAAGTTATAAATTCATGTCTTGATCTCATTTGAATTAGTTAGCAAGATTTTGAAATTTTCTAAGTGTTCATTAATGTGTGTTGAATTTTTTCGTGCAGAAGTAAAAGTTTCATTTTTTTAGTCTTTATATTTTAGATTTTTCAGTGCATATTAAGGAGAAAATATTCTAGCTTTTAGTTAAGTTGTTGGCAGAATGCAAAATTGCTTTCTTACTTAAATCTAGCTAACGATAAAATAACATTGTGCTTCCTACTTTGCCCTTGTAAATAAATACATAAAAAGAAAACCTTATGGTTTTTTTAAGAAAATAAATAGATTAGTGTACAAATCATTAAAAATAACAGGATAAGAGGTAAATCACAAAAGAGTAAATAGTTAGGCACGAAAATTACAATTTACTCAAAAGAAATACTACTACTACCTTTTTGCCATTGTGCTTATGCTTTAGAAGAAAATGCTTTAAAAAAATTTAGGAAAGCATTTTCATAAGCTTTTGATACTTAATTTTAGGGAAAAAGCATAAAAATATCCTTGAACTTGTTCCAAATTTGCATTTATACATTTATACTTTGCGAGAGTTCTATTACCCTCTCAAAATATTTTATAGTGAAATAATAGACCCTCGAAATATCACCACTAGAGATGTGTTTTTTTTTTTTGGGGGGGGTGGGGGGGGGGGGGGGGGGTTATTGAAATACACACGGTTGTGTACACTTTATCCTTTTCTCCCTCTTCTCTTGTTCTTCTTCGTCAATTTTTGCCTGAGATTTCGGGTCCGTGAATAACATTTTTCGTAGTTGTCTCACTTCTCCATTTTGGGGAAGGATCTGTTGAAATCAAATCCCAACCAAAATAAAACTCTATATTTTTTAAATCAAAAGGAGAAGAAGTATTAACAAAAGAGATCAACTAGCGGATAAAGGAACAATCTGGCCCGAAATGTCTATGTATAGAACCAATTTCGGGATTGCTCACAGTATGAAAGATCACTGAACACTTACCTAATCTTGAATCTTGAAAGTTGACTTTATTTTTCAATCAACTGGCATACCTTTGGGCATACCTTATTCGAACAAATATAGAGCCAGAATGGATGGTTTTGTGTCTATTACTAGTTCTTCCTCCTGAGTTGAGGCCGATCATTCAGATAGGAACTCCTGCAATAGGCAGCTAGCCTGTTGGAAAAAGACTACTCTCATCCCTCTCCTTTCAGTCGAGCCAGGGGCCAACTTGATCCTCTTCCCCAGAGATCTCAGATGAGGGAACCTTGGGAGAGCCGCCGACTCCATCTCGGTTATCGTATGATTAAGGGAAAAGGATACAAATGGCCATCCGGGTGAAACTAACACCCGGTGGCCCAAGAATCTTAAAAGTCATTTTTTACCCTTTTCAAAATAATTCTATTTTCTAGCCATTTAACAACTAATTCTAGCATATATATATATATATATATATAAACTGTATCATTGTTGCGTATGTATCACTACTGTATATGTATAAAATATATATTGTATCATTGTTGTATAGAATATGTATCCCTACAGTATATGTATGGAAAATGTATCATTGTTGTATAATTTTGTACAATAAATGTATAATCAACTTATACTCACTAATCATACATATATTATACAACTATTATACACATATTATACATGTTCTGGGATATTTAGGTAATATTAGTTTCTAGAAAACGTAGGTAATATTAGTTTCTAGAAAACGTATCATTGTTGTATAATTTCAGTTTAATAAATGTATAGTCAATGTATACTTACAAATTATACACATATTATACATATATTGGGATATTTCTTGATGGTGCAATCAATGTATATTTATTAATTATACACATATTATACATGTTTTGGGATAGTTTTTGAAGGCTCAATATGAGTTTTTTTTCTCAACCTTTAGTGACGACTTTTTGTTCTTAAAGTCGCCATGAAAAAAGTATGATCCTTTTGTAATGAAACTTTAGTGATGAGTTTTTATTTTTCTGTAGTGAATAGGCTGCTGGGCTAGTGCGTGAGAATAGTTTGGGCCAAAAGGCCAAATCGCGGTATTAAGCCCAAACATGAGGCAAACAAATTCCTAAAGGCTAGGTAGTGTCCTTTTCCCATGATAATGGGAAGTTACGGCCCAATGATTTTGAGTGATCCAGTTTACAAAATATACATATATTTTTTTATACATAATCAATGTATAAATTTTGTGTATATCGGTCATATTGGTAAATAAGTTTGGCCAAACTGTGCATATTAAGAAATTTCCCATTATAAATTGTATTACTGGCGGACCCCATTTTACCAAGGCACCCTTTCTCGACTTTTATCCATTATCGAGGGAGTAATAACGTCAAAAAATATTTGGGATTTCCAATTTTCAATAAGAAACCAACAAAGAGAGATTACCAATTTGTGACTGAGAATTTATAATCGAAATTGACAGGTTGAAAAATAAAATTCCTTAACACAGCCGGGCGAACAACGTTTGCAAAATACTTCCTGGACAACCATATCTACGCAAGTTATGCAGTATCTATATAAACGTTCCGAGCAATATTACTTATAATTGTATTGGTAGGATTGAAAGGAATTTTATAATGGGGCCGACTGATACCAATAGGAAGATCCCATCTTATTAAATGGAATTCTTAACAGCAGAAAAGAAGCAGGGGACATTAGAGCTCAAAAATGCAAAGAAAGAAAATATATGCTCTACTTGGAAAAATAGCCTGGTGGTTACTCAAAAAAACCAATGGCCTTATGGGCCACAATACTAACCCATAAATACACGAGTTATAGGAAGTTCCCTAGTAATGAAACTTCACACGAAGTAGCAAAGCAGAACTTCGAAGAAACTGCCAATGGTTAGGAAGTTTACAGAAATGGAATAACATGGGTTTCGGTTAAGAGACTACCACGTCCTTCTGGATGGATGCCTGGATATACCTCACCACAATACCCTAAGGCAAATCTTGCATGGACCATTAACAAAAGCAGAGCTAACTTTAACTATTAGTGATACAATTGCCAATGATGTCCGTTTAAGAATCTTATAAATGGTGTCCATTTATCTTAGGGAAATTTCTCAATAGACACTCCAACTTGGGCTCTAAGCCTATCCATTCACTACTAGCTCAGGTTACCAATGTATCAAGAACTTAAGCCCAGAACTCATTCCAAGACAAAAAGTCTGTAACTTGGTTTGGAAGTTGTACGCTCAAATAAAATCAAATACTACTTCTTATGGCTATGCATTCATGAGGGGCTTCCAACATGTCACTATCTAACTCTATAGGCATAGACGTAAACAGCAGTTGCTATTTTTGTAATACCTGTCACATCCCTTTTTTTTTTTTAACCACAATATAAAAAGATTTAAAAAGGGTTTTTCCACTTAAAGTAACGTTTTGAAAAGGGATTATTTTTATTTGTTACAGAGTCGCCACTTGGAATTGAATTTTGGCGTTCCAAGTCATCTTATTGAATCCCTAATCAAAAGGAAATGACTCTTTATTTTTGATCTGCGAAAACAAAAGTTCGGGTAAGGAATTCTGTTGACCGGGGAGAAGGTATTAGGCATTCCCCGAGTCCCGTGGTTCTAGCACGGTCGCTTTTATTGACTAAATATCGGCTTAAATTAATCTTAGATAAAATCATCCTTGCCTTAATTCTTAACTACATTTGCCCAATTAATCCGCTTAAAAGCGTGACTTATATTTTTCGCCATGCCTCACTCGCTCACACATATTCTTTCCGCTCCTTTCTTTTATACGTTTGCAACGGGTTTTGAAATAATTTGTGCCCCATCTCACTCATCTGACGTCTTTAACTAATTAATCGGGCGGTAAAAGTTTATCTAAGCCCAACACGAAACGATTAACAAGCCAAATCAGTTTTAATCACATTTAATTGTCATCATTAATATAAAGTACACTTACAATGAACCAATCTTATCGGAATAAAGTAGAATGGAACCAAACTTGGAAAAACTCAATCAAATTTATACCAAAACAAATCTAATATAGCACCATGACATCACATTATTATCTAATAAACGGTGTTGAAGCCATTAGTAGCATCAAACACATAAACTTTTAATTTTTAAACCAAAAGTATGAATGTTTAACAAACTGACGAAGGCTCTTGTATTTTTGTCTTTCACCGAACATGTGACACTTTGCAGGGAGCTACAATTAATTATAAAACATATGTGATGTAAGAAATTCAAAGTAAACTACATATGTAGATGAGTATTCTGCGTCCATGGCTTTAGTTAAACAAGTAAATACATTCTGGACAATATTTAAACATGATTCATAAGCATGCAACTGGAAAAATAATACTCCATTAACATAGCCATTTTGAGCAAAATTTCATCCAAACTTCAATTAAATGCATAACGTTGAACATGGAACTTTATGTATTAATCAAGAACTTAGCAAGGTAAAGATTGAACCTTTATGTCAAGGAACTTGTCATTTAACACTTCTGAAATTCATTAACTGGAAAAGACCTCGAACCGGAACCTCGAGCTTGCGACCTCGCCGGAAATGATGGTTTCATGGTGTTTTTGAACTGGTTTTAATGGAGTTTTTGTGGTGGTGGTTATGCGAGCTTGAAGGTGAAGCCAAATGGTGTTTGGTCCTTACATGGCTGTTTTGAAGTGGAACAATGGTGAAAAGGAAGAGCAGCTACCCACCTTTTTGACGTGACAGGGTACCGTGAAATCAAAGTATGAAAGTCAGGTCCGTCCTTTTGTTTAGCTGCGGCTGCTATCCCCTTTATTAGGCTGATTTTGTGTGTATATATATAGATGTGCATGTGTGTGTTTGTTGCTTGAAAAATGGAACGTGAAAGAGTGGGATAGAGGGGAGATAAGTTTATTCTGAGAGTTAAAGAATTATGTTTGTTTTAGGATAGGTGAAAGGGAGGAAAAAAAACGTGGGGTGTAGGGGAAGTGTGTGTGACCTGTGTATATAGGGTAATGGTGCGCTGGTGAGTTGAGAGTTTTAGGTCAGTAAAACTTTTTTTTTTCTTTTTGTTTATTTTATCCTTTTTTCCTTTGTTTCAAGGATAAGACTCAAATGTGACAATACAAATATTAACTAACTGTTTTAAAACTAATAAAAAAAATATAACATGTCAAATAGCTAGTCTAAAAATAAAATATAACTAAGACAAATATTAAAATCACTAATTTATTTATTAAAATCTAAATTAGAAGAAAAATATATTTTTTTTATAAATTTTCTTTTCTTTTGAAAAATAAAGACAAAACTTATCCTAAAATGTGGCTCTATTTTTTTGTAGTTTTCAAATTTTAAAAGTAAGACTTACTAAAAACGAAATAAAAATTAAAATATTTAATTAAACCTAAAAGAAATATTTAAACGCTAAAAATGATGTAAAAATTTATGTTTGGTAAAAAATTAGGTGTTTACAATACCCCTGAGACTATTAAGCATACTAGTTTTGGAACACGTGCGCTGCACGTGTATCTCATGCTAATTAGTATAAACGTTTTAAAATATCTATATACTCCCTCCGTTTCAATTTATATGAACCCATTTGACTGGGCACGATATTTAAGAAAGAGGGAAGACTTTTGAAACTTGTGGTTCAAAATAAGTCTTGAAAATTTGTGTGACTGTAAATCATTCATAAAGTGAATTTGTTTTCAAATTAGGAAAGAGGTCATTCATTTTGGCACGGACTAAAAAGGAAATAGGTTCAAACAAATTAAAACAGGGGGAGTATATTATAAAGGTAGACATAGACAAGGTGATGTGGCACCCCTCTATGACCAAGAATCCCATTTATCTTTTTTCTCCTTTTTTTGGATTTTTTCTCTCATTTTTCTTAATTATTATATTTAAAAAATAATCTCCATAACTCACATCCCTTAATCTTAATAACATATACTTTTAATTAGTAATAAGTACTGTTTTTACTAAAGAAAAAGGTAACGGTTGATTCATATATTCTCCTTCCTCTATAATTAATGTGTGCCAATGTACATTAAACTACTCAAGGGAAATAATATACCCATTCGTTTTACTTCTATACCATTATATTATACCATATCTGATGTCTTTTTGTATTTTCATGGGGAAGTTTTGATAGCAAATTGTATATACATTGTTCTAATCATGCATAACTTACTGGTTTGATACAAAAGGATGTAAATAGTTGCAACAAGAAAGAAGAAAAGAAATAACATCAAACTTGGAGCCAGCATATGATATGCCTATACAAGTGTATATGTCAAAGACATTGCCAAATCTGTTGCTTTTTACGCTAGAGCCTTTGGTTATAAGCCTACACTGTTCTACGCTTAGATGATAAGGGCAAGTAAGTTCTCTGCTTGAGTTTGTTTTGTTCTTTTACAGCTCGATGAAAATTGAATTTATATTTGTATTGTGTTCTTTCAGTTTCAAAAGCAAGACACACAAAATAATATCCCTACCGTTCCACTCTATGTGATATGATTCAGAATACGAGAATCAAATCACCTAATTTTCATACTTGATTTGAAAAAAAAAAACTTTTAAATAGTTTAAAATAAAAATTACATATGTATAAAGCTATATAAAAAGCACTATATGTCATAGTAGAAGTAAAAATAAAATTCACTTTGCATTTGTTTTATTTTGTTAAATATAAAAGGCCAGGTAGAAAGAAGAAAGCAAAGAAGGGAAAAAACAAAAGAGCACGATGAGAAGGGGAAAGTGCAAGACAAAAATTGAGGCAAAAGGTAGAGAAGTGATGGGTAGGGTGAAGATGAAAGGGAAGGAGGAGAAACAAACAAGAAAAAGTAAATAAATAATAATAAAGCAAATGAAAAGTATGAAAAGCTATTTAATGAACGAATATCGCATTTTTCTGTGTGTTTTCCCCTTCTCATGCGCTTAAGGAGAATAAATACAATCCATGTCATATGCAGGGGCGGAGCCAGCCCTTCGGATGTGGGTTCGGCTGAACCCAATAGTTTTTGTCCAAATCATATATTTGTATTAACATTTTTATCAAATATGTACAAATTATTAATGAAGAACTTAATAACTTTAAAGAATTAGAATCCTAAACCCACAAGCTTCTAATCCTGGCTCCACCTCTGGTCATATGACGTAAAATGGTTGTGGGAGATATGCTTTTTACAAGTACATGACAATATGTATTCCTCAAAATATGGTATGCAATTCAAATTTTGGTTCAAGTTGACGGTGTATGCTTTTTGTTTTTTGGTTTTTCGTGTTGTCCCATTCCTTTTAGATTTAAACACAGGAAAATTATGAAAGTATTGAAATTTAACTCACTAATGAAAAGAAAAAGGATAAATACTTATGTACATATATTAAATACTAAATGCACACAAAAAATAAAATCAAATTTGTTACTCATAAGCACATAAAGAGCAAAGGCGAATCCAGAATTTAAATTCTAGGGGTTCAACTTTAAGATTTTAAGTATTGAACCCATTATATTTTTAAAGTTATGGGTTAATATATATTACGTATTTATTACAACTATAATATTTTTTCACACATAAATTTATTTTCAGCATCGAAAGTTAGGGGTTCAATTGACCCCAACTTACCACGCTAGATACACCCCTGATAAAGAGATTTTTTTTTTTTAATTATAAAAGACTAATAACAACCGCTAAGGGGTGAAAAATTAGAGAAACGTACAAAGTTAAATGTTAATAATAAAATATAGATTAAAACTTGAAACTAAACTTTTGAAGACTAATTTTTTAATTCGTAAAAAAAAAAAAAATTGATTTTTTGTTACCGCGCGAAGGCACAAATTCACTAGTTATAAATAATACTGTATTAAAATATGTTTGTGATGCGTTGCACGAAATTTGAAAGAACAAAATACAAACACAAATTGATAAATGGTGAGCCTATTCGACTGGTATTTACTGTCATCCCAAAGCACAAAAGTATTGGAAGTTTTTTTTTTTTTTCAAATTATGAATGTGAGAATATCCTTTATTTTAGTATCTTCTTTTAGCAAGTATTTCTTTTACTACGATCAAAGCTGCACACAATCAATTAAATTGCATGTTTTTTGTTTATTTAATATGTGTTGTTTTTATTTGTTTCGTTAAAATATTATTTTACTGATAGGATTTTAATGCTATGAAGTTTTGTTAGAACAATTTCAATCATACAATTTTTATGATATATGAAACATTCAATTTGACAATTTCTTTGTCTTTGATATATCTTCAACAACATAACATTTACATTCCATTATAAGCATCGTTGGCTATGATTGCAATTGCTTTCACATCTAAAAGTTTTGCCTTTTTTTTCAATGAAATTGTAGCCTCCTTCTCTTTACAGACGCACATATCGAGAGGTTGTTGCCGAAAAAAAGTAACATTTTATAAAAGTCGTTCAAAAATCTGATCAATAATGTCGTCCTAATGATTGCTAGTAAATCATTGCCCATTTCTTGGTATACATCTGCAAAGTAGTAGTAACTATTTTTCATAGAGATGCTTAATAAGTATTGACATGAGAGAAATTTTTTGATACAAACAAATTATAGTTGCACATATATATGTACCTTTTGTTTGGTTCGAAATTATGAGTACTTTGATATGTGATTTTGGTAAAAGAATATTTATGGTGGCTTTTGATGTAACGTTATCAACTTCTTGGTGCTTCAATTGCATGATTTAAAGTGAAAAGTCAAACATTCCAAATCAAATCTGAGAATTAAGAGGAAAGAAAAATTCTTGTTCAATAAAAAATATTAGAATAATGGCTACGGATGTGAAATTCTAATCCTTGTCAATTGTAATTTCGCAATTGAACAATATGTTATATCTGTCAAATATTACCAAAAGTTTCACTTTAAAAAGATTTAGTGTAGAATTTTGATATGTGATTTTGGTAAAAGAATATTTATGGTGACTTTTGATATAACGTTATCAACTTCTTGGTGCTTCAATTGCATGATTTAAAGTGAAAAGTCAAATATTCCGAATCAAATCTGAGAATTAAGAGAAAAGAAAAATTCTTGTTCAATAAAAAATATTAGAATAATGGCTACGGATGTGAAATTATAATCCTTGTCAGTTGTAATTTCGCAATTGAACAACATGTTATACCTGTCAAATATAACCAAAAGTTTCACTTTAAAAAGATTTAGTGTAGCATTTTAATTAATTTTGAGCAATAAAATATTAAATAAAAAAAGATACATTTACTGAACTTTTTAAAGAACGCTCAATAATCGAATATTAATATATTACAACACTAATTAAAACAGAATTAAAGAAGAAAAGGGGGATGGTTGTATAATATATCAAATTAAAATGATGTCGTGATCAATTATCTTGTAACACAATCAATAAATATTAATAAAACTTGGGCATATAAGCAGTGATTTAATCCAGTGGTTAATCATACTCTGAACTTGTACATAAGGCTGAGCTTGATTTTTTTGGGGTGATAGTGGAAAAGTTGACAGACAAGTCACCCTTTCTGCCGCTCTACAGAACCGTACATGAGAGAAGAAGATGCTATTCGTTTGATGAGAAAGAAAATATCAAAAATTCGAGGGGTTGAAGCTAGCAGCTACTTTCGAAGTAACAGAAAGAAAAGCAATCCATATTCTTGTTCTATATTACATAGAGTTAGATAAAAATGCTAATTTTGATGCTTACAAATAATAAAAAGAGAATAAATGTATTTGCTTTTTAACTTTCACAATAGAAAAATAAGACTATAAAATTTTAAATAAATTCTAATACCTTGCTCTTTTCGTATCCAACCAACTTTACCCCGAAATGATTTGGTCGAGTTCATGCATGAAACTGAAACAATTTGGGAAGGACAGATGATATCAAATGTCTATGAAATACACTCTATTTATAGGTGAAAATTTTACATTACCCGTTTAGTTAAAAAACATAGAGGAAAATGAAAAATCAACAAGAGCAAAAACGTGAAAGTAAATTAGAGTAAATGGAATGTAAAGGAAAATTAAGGTTTACTGAACGTGGACACTTTATCTTAGAAGGGGAAGGGACTTGAATTGTGATTAATTGGCAGTTTTCTGAAGACTAAAAGCCATAATTTACCATTTAATATGGGATCTGATGAGTTATGACATTTCACAGTTTTGATGATTTGACAAACATGACAAGGACCAAGTCCTTGATCAGGTCCCCTGAAGACTGTACATCACATGATAACTATAAAGCTGTGTGCACTGTTCGGTCGTAAGCGGTACCACAAAGAAGACTTACACGTATGCATGCTAAAAGCTAAAGACTAGTGTAACGTCTCTATTGAGGTTAAATGCATCTCACATGATCCTCACATGCTCTTATTCGAGTTCCTATTTAAACAACATGTGGCATTATCTAACCTATCACTTGAAAACCTTAATATCCAGATCTTTACAAGTGCAGCCACCACAGTTTTCTTGGTGCTTTCAAGAACAAAGCTAAGACAATTTCAAGGACCAGATCTCAACAACGGAAGATGTTTTGAGTCCTAGAGTTGTCTAATCTTTATCTTTATGATCTCTACATTATAAACCTAGACTTCTTCAAGAAGGGTTTTGTAGGTATTTTGTTTTTATCAAGCTTTTTGTTGTAAACACTTGACTAGAGTTAGTCATAGTGGTATTAATTAAGGTTCGGCGAGAGTTAGTTGAATCTGTTTGTTGCTTGACTAGAGTTAGTCAAGAAGTTGCTTGCAATAGAGTTATTGTAAGGGGGGAGAGTACTGGTCTAATTCCTAGGTTGCAAAAGCTTGTAATCTGAAACATTGCTCAATTTAGTGAAGTTGGAAATCCTACTGAGGTAGGTCGTGGTTTTTAATCCCTTGATCAAGGAGTTTTTCACGTAAATATATTGCCTTAGCTCTGTGTCTTTCTCTGTGAAAACAGTTCAGTGACCAGGTCCGTTAGACTATTTTGGTGGATTCATCGGTTCTATCAATTGGTATAATAGCAGATGCTTTCTAAAAGGGTAACACCTAGAAATGATCTCTCATTATGTCTGATCCACCAAGTCTTAAGAAAGGAGAATATATCAATAGGCCACCAAGAATCAATGGACAACATTATGAATGGTGGAAGGAAAGAATGCCGGATTTCATCATGGGACATGACTCGGAGCTGTGGGACATCATCTATGATGGCTCTGACTCTCTTATGGATATTTGTGTGACTAGTGTTGCAACAGATCCAAAGATAAAGGACTAAGAAAATGATCTTTGACAGGGAGGTAGTTCAAAAAGATATCAAAGCCAAAACATTCTTATTAGTAGTCTGGGATGAGAAGAATACAATTTTATTGCCCACTGCAAAACTGCAAAAGACATCTGGAAGGCTCTCCAAAATACTTATGAAAGAATGAGTAGAGCAAAGCAGTACAGGATTGAGATGCTTACTACCGAATATGAGTTCTTCAAAATGAAGGATCGTGAGTCAATTTTTGATATGTATGCTAGATTCTCCTCAATCATTGATGAGCTTCGTTCTCTGGGTAAAGGATATGAGGAAGAGTCTCTTGACTGCAAACTACTGTGGGCACTGCCAATATCATGGGAAAAGAAAGTGTGTTCCATCGTTGATTCTGAAGATTTGGCAAATCTAACTCTTGATGAGCTTATATACGATCTCAAGACCTATGAGCTAAAAAAGAAAGATGAAGAAAACAAGAAGCGAAGAAGGAAGAAGAGGAAAGTTATGAAGGATGAGGACGAAAATAACCCAGTAAATGAGGAGTCTGAATTAACTCTCATTACTGAAGAACTGTCGAAGATAGGATGCTGCAGCAGAAATGCTCAAGAAGGAAAGGAAAATAACCATGTCCCGATTGACAAGCTCAATTCAAAAACTATTGCTGACATCATGGTAGAAGAAGCTCTGGCGGCATGGGAAGATACCTCAGATGAATTTGAAGATGAAAATGATGCTAGGGAGGCATCCTCGATGGATACTGACAATGAAGCTTCGCGACATGACTCCATCTTTGCTCTTGTGGAAAAATCTGAAGATGAGGATGAAAACGAGGTAAATCTTCTTGATGTTCAAAGAAATCTAAAAAACTACTCTCAAAAGAATCTAATATCTCTTGCAAATGTATTGATTGATGCATATCATAGCTTTGTAAATGAGAAAAACTCTCTATGAGGAAGTTGATGTTATAGAACAAGCAAGAGATGATATGGTTGTCACTATAGTGGATCTAAAGGAACAAGTTGAGGAATTATCTAGAGGTAATGCAAATAAAAAAAATGGGGCAGTAAGACTCATCTTGAGATTGAAATCAAACTTAAAAAGGCCAGGATGAGTCTCACTGATAAAGTAGAAAAGAATAGACTAATTCAAAAGGAGCTGAAATAAGTCAAAACTGAACTTGAGAATTCACTTCTTTGGACCTTACCCTTGGATAAAACTACTGCTACACGCAATGGTGATGATAGAAAACAGAGTTTTGGTCTTTGAAAAGGTCAAGAATTCCTGCAATATGCAGAGTGAATGTTCCTCTGTGACTCAAAACTGGCGGTGCACTCATTATGATCATCTTTGCTCATTATGAGGACTTGAGTAAAGCAAAAACTCAGTTTGTACATAGAATCAGAGAGAAAGTTGAGAACAGACCGAGAAAACAGGGACCTGGTCCTCGTAAGAAGAAGAGTGTATTACCAGCATGGGCGAACAAATATCTAGTTCACCCATTCCATCATTACTTGGGACCCAAGTTAGTTTGGGTTCCTAAGTCCAACAAGTGCTCATGTTTAAAGGCTGGAGTGAGAGAGGGGCAGTCAACAGTGGTTGGTACATGGTGACTGCTCTGAGCAAATGATTGAAGAAATGGATAATCTTCTCTCACTCAAAGCCTTATGAAGTGAGAGAGTGTCAAGTATTATCATGAAGAGATAATGTACTCTTTGTGTGAGCAAAAATTGGTAAGACACTCTCCCATTGAATTGAATGTGCGTACCAAGTTAAAGTTTTGAACTACAAGTGTCTTTGAGTTGTGTCAGCCACAGGGAGTTCAATATGATAAACCTCATATTTTCAACAAATGGATATTTGATCTCTCTCAATGATGTAAATGTGAAGGATACTGGCTCTGAAGGTATATCACTAGAATTGAGATGTGCAATTTATCTTTTGGTAAATCAACTTATGATGAATAACCTAGTCCTTATGATAACAATAACAAATAACAACGGATTGTGTGCTAAAGATAAGATAAGTCTCACATGTTTTTCTTCCCTTAGAACACCTCAAAATTGTGTCTAGGAAAAGAAAGACATGACTCCTAAAATATGTCAAAATGTTGCTGATGGAAGGTGGTATTTTCATCATGATAGAGGAGGACAAAGTGAAAAGTTGAAATGATGACTCAAGCTGAGGATAGCAAATGAAGAAAGTATAGGAAAGTGTCCATAAGATGTAAAAGAACCTGTTTATTTCAGCATTTGCAGCTAAGCTCCACCTAAGTCTGAAGATGTTACTTCTGATGCACCTTGGGCATTAAAAGTTCCTCTTAAAGTTGACATGGGAGGAGAAAAGAGAAGGGTATCTAGCTCATGGACAGTAATTATGAAGAAGGAATGGCAAATGAGGAAAATTTTCTCCTGGGTTTGCCATTAGTAGTTATCGAAAGGTAATTTGATCAGTCAAGTCAAGTGCAATCAAGGATTTGCTCAAGGGGTCAGGATGGAGGATGTTAAGATCACTAAGGTGTCAAGTGAATCTTTGTTGCATGCAAATAGCCAGAAACCATTAACCCTGTACTAAGTGCTGATTTGGATGGTAAATTTCAAGCAAGTTCAAAAGGGCTCCCTTTGATAATAGATAAGAGGGGACAACAGTATCTTAAAAGAAGGAAGGACCTGGTCCCTACTCTTCCTCGAGAGATAATATTAGCCTGTTGGATATCTTTGAAGTCATTTGAACTGGATTCCTTATGAATTTGAAGAGTACTCATGGAATGAGATATTTTGAGGGAATATGGATGACCCTTTACATACAAATAAGTAAATGACATGAGTTGAATATGCAATCAGGGATGTCTCCAAACCTTGAAATGGTATGTGATCTACAGAATTTGAGCAAAAGAGAGGCAACAGTCTTGATGATGTGGAATATCACTTTCTGAGGACAATGTGAAGAGAATGACATTCTACATAAGGGTCTGCACTATATACCAGTTTGCACGCTTCTTTATCAAGGCTTTGAGTTAGGTGCATATCGAAAGAAATCAGTTGGAGTTGGTTTTGTTCAAGATCATCTAATGGTTCCTCAGTGACTGGCTATGATAAGAGAAAAGGTACAATGCGTGAAGTATTTTTTGGAGATATCTAACTCATTCTTATACCATCACATGGCAATCTCAGGACAACCTAACAATGAAGACATAGCCCTCATCAGAATTTTTTCCTAAGTTGTTGTCAAAAGTTAAGGGACCAGGTCCCTATGACTCAGGTTAGTAGTCTTTTCAAGCACTTACATACTTTTTAATTTTGCCTGAGTGCCATGTCATTAGTTGTTCTCGCCTCTTCTAAAGTGAGCCAAATTGTTTCATCTTCTCAGAACGGACCCGTTTGAAATGATTTTTTTTCTCAATCGATAAGAACCTATTTTCTCTTCTTCTCTTTAAGCGAAAGAGTCACTCTCTCTCTCTCTCTCTCACTTCTCACTAATTCAAACCTTCAAACCCTCTTCCTGTTCTGCTTCATCTCTCCTCTCCTAGCACAGAATCAACCATGTCTAACCTAAAATCTTCATCTTCTACCTCCAATAAAGCTAACCCTACACTCTCCTCTATCAAACCGTCTATTTTGTCGGACCCAAAGTCAAGCCCTTCTCCCACAACATCTCAAAACTCGTCTGACCAAAAACCAATCTTTTTTTCCCCAATAACAGATGTTCCTAGTCCCTCTACTACTAATCAGTGCTTAACTCATGAGAAAAATGTCTCCTCCTCCATAACCCCAAAACCTTTAGAAAAGCCTGACTCACAAAGGAGTATGACAACCTCACAATACCTTGATATCTCTGAGGAAATCGTTGAGAAGGATGACAGAATGGAGGTGACAAACAAAGGTATCACTGAAGACCACTCAATAGTGGAAAAGGACCTACTCAAAAAGGAAGCAAGGGTTTCAAAGGAAACATCTCCAAGCTCAGGTAACTCAGATACTCTGGATAGTGAGAAAGTTGTGGAGAAATGTTTTAATAGAGAACCTCTAAATGCTGGGTGTGAGGAGAATTTGAGTGCTCCTGTTAATGAAGAGACACTGGATGTTGTAGTTCTTTGAGTGTGAAAAAAGATAGAGGGTTCTGTAGTTGTTGAAAACATAGAGAAATTAAGAGAAGAAAATGTTGAAAATGTGGGAATCAGTGATGACTTTGGATAGGAATTGCCAATGGAAAGTGATACTGTGAGTGTTGGTTTGGAAAATGTTGGTGAGAACCTTGATGACACTGTTAGAAAGGTTGTGAATGATGTTGCTGATGGAGTATCTGAGCAAATTTCTGTTGGAAAAGAGTTTGAGAAGGAAATTGTGGAAACTGAAAGGGAACAGGGAAATCCCGACGGAACAAAGGTAATGAATAAAGGGCCTGGTCCCGAAGAAGATTGTTGGGATCTTGTACCTCTATCCACCATTGCTATTCCTTGGGAAGGCTCTTCAGAAAAGGAACCTGGTTTCCCAAAACCATCTGAAAGGGAAAATCTTGAAAGAGAAGAGATAAACTCTGATGAGGATATAGCATTGGGGACTTTCTTTAAGCGTAAAACTGGAAGTGCTAAGTCAAAAGGAAATAAAAGAAAAGGATCACCTACCACCAGACAAAGGGCCATAACACAACTCAACTCTACTCTTCAAGGTATCAAAAAGAAAAGTATCGGAAAGAAAAGAAAGTTGGAAAAGACGACCGACTTAAGACGTTTGAGAGATGAAGAGAAAGTTGTGGAGTGTACGATAAAGAAGAAGAAGAAGAAGAAGAAGAAGAAGAAGAAGAAGAAGAAGAAGAAGAAGAAGAAGAAGCTCCTCTAGAAAGAAAATATTCAAAAGGAAAAAGAAAATCTGTGATTGATAAAAGAAAAAATGTGGGCGAGGTAGAAACTGAGAAAGTTGCTGAAAAAATAAGTAAGGTGAAGGAGGTGACACCTTGTCCTAAGAAAAAAAAGAGCTCTGCCAGTGGGGAAGCAGGCTCCTCTAAGAAAAGAATAATAATCTTGACTGAAGGACCTGATTCCTATAAAAAGGGAAAATCTAGAAGGGATGAAGAAAATTTAAGACAAGAGAATCTGAGTAGTCAAAAAGTATTACTTTGCAGAATATTTGATCCGGAGGCGATTGGGCACCAAAGATTCAATGATTTAATGGATATCTTGAGAGCTCAAAGTTGAGATCATCTTCTTGAAGGGCCTACATTAGCCTATGAGAAGGAAGTAGCAGATTTCTTTGTGAATCTGCAGTATATTAATGATCATACCTTGGTATGCAAGGTTCGAAAGTTGACTTTACATTGGATGAAGCTCAGTTGGGCGAAATTCTGAATGTCCCAACTGAGGGAATTAAAAAACTGGGAAATTACAAGGACATCAAGGCCTCAGACGACTTTAAGAGTATCATAGTCTGAATAGGAGATCGGGTGACCACTGAAACTCTATACAAGAAACAGATGAAGCCACAATAACAGCTTCTATTCGAGCTAGTCAACAAAGTGGTATTTCCTAGGACTGAAAAGAGATGCATTGCATCTAAGAAGGACCCGTTCTTAATGGAGATACTATGTTGACACCTAATTTTCAACTAGTAATGCGCGTATTTTAATTTTCAAAATTTTCGAGCTAAGACAGAATAAGGATATGCTTTCAAAATTTTAAAATTTCAAAAGACCGGAGAAAATTGCAAAAATTGACATTTAATTATTTAAGTTATAAAATTGACGATTATAAGAAGATTACGAGCTATTTACCTTCATAAATATAATTCAAAAAGAAAATACGTATCTTGCTTCGTCTAACCCGGAAGATTGCTAATTAAAACGACGTACGAATTACGGCTCATTTTGGTCACATTTTTCACATTTTTAAGTATTACCCGCAACTATGTCAATATTGGGCTCATATTAAAGCTCGTATTTTAAAATGGCATATTACAAATTTTGTTTTCATAAAAGTAATTTTACGGAGAGGTTTTATACGAATACGTCTTTTTGCAAAATTGAGCATTTATTTGAAAAGTGAGTACAAGGGTTTAGAAAATTGTTTTAAAAAGACCAGGGGGTCATTTTGAATGTTTCAACAACATTTTGGGGGGGGGGGGGGGGTTATAAAAAGGGGTGGGGTGGGGGGGGGGGTTAAGAGTTATTAAAAAATAACTCTTACACCCCCCATTTCTTCATTTCACAACCCCGACTCTCTGTTTTCTTCTCAGGCGATATTAGAGGCGACTTTGGGTTTCCTTCGATTGCAGCCAATTCATGGTGATTCAGGGCTAATTCTCGCCGGATTTTTGAGGCCTTTTGCCCTCTATCTTGTTTTCTCACCCTTCCCAGGTTTATCTTCGTATCTATCGCATTGTATGGACTCGAATTTAGTGGTTTAGTTGGGATATTGCTCGGATCTTTGAGTACGTGGTTGCCATGGGCGGGGCCTTGATTCCTTGGACAACTTGTGCACCACGTACTAAAAACAGAGGATCTAGGGTAATTTCCCAAAAATTCTGTACAATTTGAGTACCATTTTAGGGGTTTCTATCCTATTTGTACAATTTAGACGTTGGAATGCACTGATTTTTGTCCTATTGATGACTAGGTGTACTATCCTTGTATTTTGCAGATTTGTTGGATTTTTATTTGGATTTTAGGATATAAATTTGTTATATTGTGTGATATGTGCTATTATCTGATATGTAGTAGTACAATTAGTATGAATTTGTTGAAGAATTTTCTTGTCTTTACTGAAAATTTTAATATTTTTGAATTAGGGTTTCAAATTAGGGGGGAAATTCTGTTGTGGATTTGTTTCCTTTCCATTTTTGTCCCTAAAACCTATTTCTACTCCTATAAATAGAAGGAAAATTGCCATTCTAGGGATCCTTTTTTTTTTTGCTGAAAAATTCTAAGTGTTGAAAATCACATAAATCCTTTATTACTTATATACTACCATATCCACAAATATTCAATAGATACCACCTATATACTACAAAAACACTGCTAATATATCACTACTATACTATATAAGAACATTACAAATACATTCTCTACTTACACTATTCTGGAGATACTGATATTATACAAAAACTCAAAGAAAAGGGCTGTTTTCCAGAAGTTTAAGTGTTGGTGTAGAAGTTGATCCAATCTCTCTTCATTTGATCTTTTGGTTGCCCCAAAAAAGGTATTAACTTGTTCCTACTCATCTTTAATTTATCTTATGAGCTATTCAATGTAGTTTTCTAGTTATATGGTGTTTTACTTGTTCTTTTGACATGATTAAACCTATGATGTACCCTATATGTTTAAACTAATGTTGTTTATGTTATTGTAGTAGTGTTTGGTCATTGTCTTTGTAAAATAATGAATCTGTAATGTTTAAAAATGAGTAAAATAAGGCTTAAGGGTTGGTTTAAAGCATTTTCTATAGAATTTAGGATAAAAAAGGGATTTTAAAAGAAGTGTGGCTGAGAACTTGGAGTTTATCTACTGTTCTATTGAAATTTTAGACTGTTTTGACACAATAAGTAGAATAATAAGGTTAAAGAGTTTGTTAAGGGTAGTCCTTTGATATTAAGGTAAAGAGTAAGTTTAAAATGGGTAGTTTGAGGTCTGATTGCTGTTTTGGTTCCCACTTAGTATATTTCTCTGTGTTTGAAGTATTTTGGTGTCTGTCTTGTGTAATTGATTATATCTCTTATGCTCCTCTCTATCATCTTAAACATCATTGTCCTGTCTTTCACTCTCTTTAAAATGCTAAGTTCTGGCCAAACTCATTCCTACCTAGTCACTACTATTGCTATGTTCTTTAAAGGCTCTGAAATCTTGCAAATCTCTCATGGTGTCAATAGTTTTTGACTGCCTGATGGCTTATTAGTCTTGATTGCTCATTATAGGTTATTCTTTTGTCCCTTTACCCCTTTATTAACTTATTGGACTTGTATCTATACATGTGCTTATCTGTAACTTTTGAGAACTATAATAAGAAAACTTGCCATGATTTTGACCACACCATGCCCAGTACTTTGATTTGTTCTATGTGTCATAGCCATATCCATGCCTTGAATTGCCTTGTTCTCCCTTCTTGTGTTAACTTGCAATGTGCTATGACTCTATACTTAATATGTGTTGAGTGCTTGATGTCAAAAATTGACAACTTACCTGCTGTTTTATTGAGTGAACTGGTTCAGTCTCAAATTTTGAATTTTCTGTAAAGATCTAAGACCTTGAGTGTCACTTGCATATGCTGAGATTATTTGATTTTTGTAGAGTGGTTTAAACAAATATGGAGGGTATGCCCTTTGTTGTTTTTGCTCTCTATATTCACTAGTGTATAACATGGTATATTTAGTATATTGGGGGCTTTGTACTTAAAAATTTCATAAATTAGTGAGTATATTAGCTGTATACTGTGTATATCATAGTATAGCACTTAGAAAATTAGAAGGGGTAAGCTAGGGAGGAGTATACTGTTGGTATATCATGTATATTGAATCCTCAACACTTAGAGATTTTGAAGGGAGTCGAGTAGTATATTGGTTGTATATCTCGTATATGGCAGCCTTGACACTTAGAAAATTTTGGAATAAAAATGGAGTTGGGCCTGTCACCTGTATTGCCTTACCAGCTTTGCAATCTTGATTAATTTGAGGTTCATTTTCATAACTGGGCCATTTCTATTGGTTATCCTTGTTGGGCCAGGCCCAATATGAGCTCTAATTCAATTTTTGGCCTTGTAATAATTAGTTTAATTTCTGTTGTACTTAGTTTAATTCATGAATGTTTACTAATGTTGTTGTATACCCTTTGTATCTTGTCCACCCCCAAACCCGTTGGTGGGTCCCCACAGGACCCACTAACACATCTAGATCGAATCAACCCAAATTTGGAGCAAAAAATGGAGCATACTTTTCGGACCCGAGGATTTCCCCAAATGCATGACATATTCTTGTTGGGCTTGGTCGGCCCAATATCCCTATCTCTTTATTTATGCATTTAAATTCTATACTTGTGTATTTATTTATAAATTGGACTTGTGTATTTATTTATAAATTGGAACCTTTAAGGTTATCCCACATTTAAAGTCGCATAAACTTGATTTCAAAACTGTAACAAGACCGATTTTGGAAACTTCAAATATTATTTGTGACTTGAAATGGACTGATTTAGTATAATTTGGACTAAAATGATCAATCTCATAAATTATGGGGCTAATTTGAATATTTTTGAAACCTGTGGACTGATATGAACCTATGGACTATGTGGACTGATTTAAAGACTTTATGGGCTGTTTTGACCAATTTAATAATAAAAATATAAAATATGGTTGAAATATGGATAATAATAGTATGGCAAAAATGATTTTATAAAACTTAAATTAAAAAATTTTTTTAAAAAACTTTGGTAGACTTACGTAGTGTTCTACTTAGGTTAACACCTTCGGGTTTTAACGTAGGTGTTCTAGTCCGAAACCCAAAACGCCCAATTTTGGGCAAAACTCTACTATTTCTATTTTCTGAAAGTTAAGTATTTTGTATAAATGACACACCTTGATTTGCGAAAATATAAACAAAAGCAGTTTTTTTTTTTTTTTTTTTTTTTAAATAAAAATAAAAAATGACTTATATCTACAAAGCATACTATTAGAACCCGTAGGCCAACCGTATTTTACGGATCCTTAATACCGGCTGCCTAACACCTTCCCCGGGGGATCACCAGAACCCTTACCCATACTTTGGTTATATTAGGTTTCTTTTAAAATTTAGCCTTTTTAAATGAACTCTTTTCGAATTAGTTTTCCTAATTTCCTAAAAATTTGGTGGCGACTCTAAACAATATCCATTTAGAGCACCATCATGTAAAGGTATATTTTTCCTTTTTCCTGGTACGACTGACAATCGTACTTTCCCGGGACACTTTCCTTTTTAATTGAGGCAAGTGCAAATACGAATTGGAAAAAATATCGACCCGCTACAATACTGTGATGAGCTGAGCTCAGTTTGGGATGAGAGTGATATGAAAGTTCGATATCTGATGTTTGTCCCGGAATCGTGGATTGAGTGAGTGCATGGACTCCGTGGGTCCCCTGGGGCGGTGTTGATGAAAATCCTCCGTGGGCATAGATCCAGAGTATCGTCTGTCTGTTGGGAAATGATTTGGCACGAGTAGCACTTAGACTTCGCGAGTCACCTTTGGTTGTGCTACCGAGACGTCGATACTTCCGTCCGGAGTGCATGTGTACACAACATTGCGTGACATTGCATTGCATTTGCATTCATACATTATTACATTGCATTATGGCTTATATTGTGATGATCTGGTGATTTACTGTGTTATTTGGATTCAGATTGGATATATTGAGACTGGGCACACTTGGGTTTAGATGCTTCTACCTAGGCGATGACGTGTACTTGGTTCTGATTATGTTTGACTTATACTTGTTGTTTTATCTGCCTATCATGCTTCATTGTTTGAATTATGTGAGCTATACTTAGGCGGCCTATGATACCTACTAGTACTGTGGTTTTGTACTGACTTGCACTTCTTTGCATTCTTTTGTGAGTGCAGAGTTCCAAGTTGGATTTTCTTCTGTCTCCCGTGGTTGATAGTCGCTATCCGGAATGCTTTGAGTCTATAGGGTGAGCACGAGGTGTCCGTTGCCTTAAAGCCTCCTCTTTATTTATTTCTTGCTTCCCATTCTGAGACATATACATATTTGATGTATTATTATAATTCTGGACTTGTATATTTCGGATCTAGATGCTCTTGTATGACTTAGACCAGACCCTGGGTGTATTTCCTTATTTTCACACTTTATCTATATTATTATTGTAAGACTTACATTATTTATTCTCTTTCGCTTAATTGATTTATTTATTCACGCCCTTATTATCGTTGGGTTGAGGGTTCGCTTATCGAGGTGGGAAAGGTAAGTGCCCACACGGCTTAGTCCAATTGGGTCGTGACAATTTTACAAGTTGCTTACATATACAACAAAATATACATAATATACAAATATAAAAAATGGAAAAGAGAAAAGTTAGGCTAGTGGGCCTACCTAAGCCCACCAGTTAAGCATTTTCACCCATTGTTGGGCCTTCTAAATATCGGACTTGATGAAGGAATAGGAATGTTGGGCTTCTGGTCCAACAGTGTTCCACGATGGAATTGCCCAAACGGCCCACGCAGTGTTTCCATTCAAGACAAAGGAGGGGGAAAAGAAAAATGCGGTTAGAGAGCACCTAGCCTTGATAACTTGTCTAGTATAAACTAAAAGACATACGCATAATAGCTGCATATACACATACATATCAATATACTTAGATTCATATACGTATGTAAACAGTTAACGTACACAGAGAAGAGACAGGCCCAAATTTATTAGTAAGGAAAAAGAAACTTAAAATAGACAGGCCCAATTGAAGAAGCAGAGCAGTAATAGAGGGACAGACCCAACATGACAGTCAAAGGCAAATTAGAGCTCAATTAAACTGTAGTGTCCATTTTTCAAGATTCTTAGCGTGATATACAACGGATATACTGTGCATACAAGCTAGTATACATTGAAATGTATAAGGAGTGGGTATATTACATATATCTCTGTATATCTCACTTTCATATCTGTTGACACCCAATTTTTGCCCTCCAAAAATTCAAATTAACTAGTTGAGCTTCTTGAATCGCAAACAGAGTAAAAGAATTATTCAGAAAATCAAAAATACTTCCTAAGACAGCTGTGGGTGATATTTTTGTCATTTACCTAGCAAAAATATCCTAATATATATTATGTATATTTTACATATAATTTCAAGTATTAATTACGTCTATTTTATCAATTAGAAAATCAATTTACGCCAAAAGAATGTGTTTAATTAAGTACGTATTTTAATTGCCAAACTTTAAGTCATATTTTACTTTGTTAGAGTCAAGAAGCTTAATTAATTAATTGAAATGATTATTTAATCTCAAAGTTTTATACCAATTGGTAGGCAGCAAAGATGATGAGGAGAAGCGGACGAATAGAGAAAGGTATAAGATTGCGAGAAAGGAAGCGAAGTTGCCTGTTTCGGCGGCAAAAACTGCAGCTTTTGAACGCCTATATGCAAAACTAGAGGATAAAGTCAGGGATAAGAAGTTGTTCGGGCTAGCCAAGGCAAAGGAGAGAAAGGCACGAGACCTGGATCAAATAAAGTGCGTCAAGGACTAGGATGGCAAAGTATTGGTGGAGGAAGCTCTCATTAGACGGAGATAGTAGTCATACTACTATAAACTCTTGAGCGAGAAAGGTGACAGAGACATTGTGTTGGGAGATTTGGAGTACTCTGAGAGGCGTCGCAATTTGGGTATTGTAGGAGTATAAAGGTGGAGGAGGTTAAGGGTGCTATTCGTAGCATGCGCAGGGGAAGAGCTACCAGGCCTGACGAGATCCATGTGGAGTTTTGGAAGAGTGCGGGCAGGGTAGGTTTAGAGTGGTTGAGTGGATTGTTTAATGTTATTTTTAAGATGGCGAAGATGCCTGAGGAATGGAGGTGGAGTATGATGGTTCCTTTGTATAAGAACAAGGGTGATATTCAAAGTTGCAACAACTATAGAGGGATCAAGCTGTTAAGCCACACTATGAAAGTGTGGGAAAGAGTGGTGGAGATGAGGGTGAGAAGAGGCGTGTCCATTTCAGAGAACCAGTTCGGATTCATGCCGACTCGAATATAGAAGCCATCCATCTTGTGAGGAGACTAGTGGAGTAGTATAGGGAGAGGAAGAAGGACTTGCACATGGTTTTCATCGACCTAGAAAAGACTTACGACAACGTGCCAAGAGAGGTTTTATGGAGATGCTTGGAGGCTACAGGTGTGCCTGTAGCGTACATTAGGGCGATCCAGGACATGCATGAGGGAGCCAAGACCAGGCTAATGACTGTGAGAGGAGACTGGGAGCACTTTCCAGTGGAGATGGGGTTGCACCAGGGATTAGTTCTTAGCACATTTTTATTTGCCTTAGTGATGGATTGTTTGATGCGGCAAATTCAAGGTGAGGTTCCATGGTGTATGTTATTCGTGGATGACATAGTCTTGATTGATGAGACACGCAACGAAGTGAATGCTAAGCTGGAGGTTTGGAGACAAACTCTGGAATCTAAAGGGTTCAAGTTGAGTAGGACCAAGACAGAGTATATGGAGTGCAAGTTCAGTGACGTGACACATGAGCCTGGCGTGGAAGTGAGGCTTGGTACCCAGGCCATCCAAAAGAAAGGAAGTTTCAAATATCTTGGGTCTATTATACAAGAAAATGGGGATATTGATGATGATGTCTCACATCGTATTGGTGCAGGGTGGATGAAATGGAGGCTCGCTTCAGGAGTCTTTGTGTGATAAGAAGGTGCCACCAAAACTTAAAGGCAAGTTCTACAAAGTGGTTGAAAGACCGACTTTGTTGCACGGGGTAGAGTGTTGGGCAGTCAAGAGCTCTCACGTCCAAAAGATGAAAGTTGCAGAAATGAGAATGTTGTGATAGATGTGTGGGCACAGCAGGCGAGATAGAATTAGGAATGAAGATATCCGGGATAAGGTGGGAGTGGCATTAGTGGAGGACAAGATGCGGGAAGCGAGGCTAAGATGGTTTGGGCATGTGAGGAGGAGAGACACAGATGCCCCAGTGCGGAGGTGTGAGAGGTTAGCTATGGATAGTTTCAGAAGAGGTAGGGGTAGGCCGAAGAAGTATTGGGTAGAGGTGCTTAGACAAGACATGGCGCAGTTTCAGCTTACCGAGGACATGACCTTAGATACGAGGGTATGGAGGACTCCGATTAGGGTAGAAGGCTAGTAAGTAGTCGCAATTTTGATCTATAGTCTATTGTCCTTTGATTCTTCCTACTATATGTTATTTCTTGTACTTCGATTATTTTATTTATCTGTGATAGCTACTGCTTCTTTTTTTTCAGACTGCTCTATCATGACTTATTCTCTTTCTTTAGTTTCGTTTTCATTTTGCTTTGAACTGCTTATGCTTATCTAACATTTTCTCGTCATGTTTTCTCTTGAGCCGAGGGTCTTTCGGAAACAGCCTCCCTATCTTCTGAGATAGGGGTAAGGTCTGCATACACTTTACCCTCCCCAGACCCCACATTGTGGGATTTCACTGGGTATGTTGTTGTAAAGTTTTACACCAATTTAGGTTTAATTTCAATTACCTTTAAATTTGATCACAACTGAAATGTTTAATTGGTTTTCACATCAATTTTGGTTGCAATTGAAACAAAAAGGGCTATGATTTTAACTCAATCTTGGCCATATTTTGTAAACCCCAAATCAGTCCCATTCTTTTCATGGATAGCAACTTAACCAGCCCAACCTTAATTCCCTTCTCCATCCCAAAATCCCTTGACCTAGCCCACTCTTGTTCTTAACCCCCCACACCCCTTACTCCTTTGATATTCCCACAAAAATCAAGAAAAAGAAAAAGAAAAAATGAATTCAAAAACCCTAAGTCCCAAATCGTCCACGTCAATTCTCTAGCGATTTCCAGCTGTATTTGGCCATTTAAGGATAAGTTTCAGAAGCTCTTGCTTTCCCCAGACATTGTTTAACACATTTCGGGGAAAATATTTATTGATCTAGTTTTCTTTTGGATGATTTCCAGTTTTCAACGATAATGTGTCTCCCTTTTTTGATTTTCAATTAATTTTTGCTTGACTTCTCTTGTAAGATTCAGATTTCAAGGGTTTCTATACGAATTTGAGTTAGGATTTGGATTCCAAGGCTATTTTTTGAAAGTCCCACATCATTTGAAGTCCAAAAATTGGGACTTTTGGTTCTCCTATAAATAGGACCCTCTCTCTTTTATTTTAAACAAGTTCTGAGACCAAAAATTGGTTTTAACACCAATAGTGGGTTTTTCACAACCCCTAGAGTGAGAACACTTAGAAACCCGGCCAACCCGTTGAGTTTCGAGGAAGTTCTCGCTCATAGTTTAATTTTTGAAAGTCGTTTCCACTCGTCAAAATCGATTCGGGTGAAAGGTAGTTCGTCACCCTCATCGCTGCCTGACAAAAAGGTAATCCTCAAATCCCCTTCCTCGTTTTAGATTTTAGCCTCTGGTTCTGATTATGGTATGATTATTATGGTGGTGAGATGATTGGAGTTAGTTATCGATTAGTATGTTCTTGTCCATTTAACATGAATGTAGGTTGGTTACAATCCTATGATGACTAGCTCTATTTTAGTTTAAAGGAGGGACCTTGACACTACTGTTTGTTGAACTTAGCATGGCTTCCCTTAATTTTTTTTTATTTTAAAAAAAGACATATATATACATAATTATGAACCTTTTGTTTTAAGCATAAGTGTGTGCTCAGATGGTGTTAACTGTGTAGTATTAGCTTAAGGTGAATCAGCAAAACTTGAGTTAAATAAAGATTATTGTCTAGTTTAGTTTCTTAGTTTCATTTTCTGCTTAAGTTCAAGGAGGTTTAGATAGGTGATCGTTCATAACTTGAGATCAAAGTTGTCTTTATTTCTCTCTTAAAAGTTCTGCTTAAATAATGATTGTCTAGTGCCTTTAAGTTAAAAATAAGTTCTTTTGGAAGCTATCTATACTCCTGTTGCTGCCTTTGTTTCTTTCCTTGGAGTGTGTAGTTGTGATATACAATTTTTCTTCTATTTTTCCTGACTGAGATTGGCTGAGTTACATTGGCTTCAAGCTAGAAAATGTGCTTATTATGAGTACATTGGACAGAGTTGAATACTTCATGATGTTCATCTCTTCTTGGCTTTATTTCTTGTTCAGAACTCAGTTCAATACCTTTTCCCCCTATCCCTTAATAGTTGCTAGCATTCTGTGACACTTATAGGATCATTTTGAATCTGAGATTAAAGTCCTACAAGTATAAAAATAAGTAAGAGTTATGCCTTAGCTTCTAAACCAGTCAAGTAGTTCCTTTTCTTGCACAATTTCATGATTCCTTATCTCTACCTTGAGCATGTAAATGAACTCTATTAATTTTTTTCTCTCTGCCTAATTGTTTACATGTTAAAAAAGGGGAAAACAGAGACAAACTACACGATAAGTTTAAGTTAAAAAGAGCAGATCACTGTCTGGGGTGTGCTTGTATGCATGATTAGTTTAAGTCAAAATGAATAGGATGTTTGTGATGTATGCTTGTGCCCATGACCAGAAATGCAACTTGTATATTTTAGCATCATTATGTTGGCTTGAAAACTAGAATCTGATTGAGTTGAGTCAAGATAATTAGGTGTTGTTTTGTGCTTCAATAGTTTGAAATATCCCTACTAAGATGTACTTGAATGTTCTGCAGTCCCAACAGGCATATATATATATATATATGTGTGTGTGTGTGTGTGTGAGTGAGTGTGTGTGTGTGTGTGTGTGTGTGGTTCATTCAGTGAAATAAAACCTTATGTTTAATTCTGATCTCTTTTGTTTTGAGAAGCTATTGTCCTGGAGAAATGTTATGGATTTTTTTTTAGCAAACGATTCAGTGGTTTTCAATAGCTAATGTTGGTTCTACCTAGTTGAAGTTCTCTGCCTAAGAAGTTAAATAAATCTGGTTGTTATTTCATAGAACTGAGTGCTCTCTCTTAGTTTCCAAGAAGCTGCAGTTCAGCATAAGTCACTTGGCTGGTCGTTGATCCTCTTAGATCCTTGAAAAAAATGAATTTCACTAAGTTGTTTCGGTTGCAAACTAACTATCAATGCCCTCCCTGTTTGGCTAAAGTTCCATTTATTACCATTGGGAATCCCAAATTATATGTTGAAGTCCAGTTCAATACTGCCATACATGCTGATGTTTGTTTAAGTTAATTAAGTCTTTGTGAAAATGGGGAAGGGATTACAAACATTAGGCTATGATACTCTACCCTCATCTTTGAGGTGCCTGCTGTTCTTTTCTCCTTTTTTACCAATAAGACCTCTATGAGATGGTATGTGCAGATGGAGTATTATACTTGCCCTAGCCTATTTAGTGTTTTTATCTTCTTTTGAAATTAATAAGAAAATCCCTTCTCAGTTCTCTTCCTCATTAATCAGCTCAAGAAGGCAATAATAGTTTAGCATGCTTCTTTAAGGCCAGTTGCCTGCATCCTAGGTGTTAATCTCTCTTCCTGAGAATTATGTGTTGGTAAGATGTATCAATACATACACCAACTGGTCACCTTATCTATTTGTGACATACTTTTGGAAAGAAAATCTGCTCCCATATTTTGTAAAATGAATTGGTAAGGGCCTTTCTTATGACTATCCTAACCTCCCTTTTGTTGTCCTTTATGGAGAAAGCAGTAATGATCTAAGAGTGATTCATTAGTTTCTTAGCAGCTACATGGTTTTGAAAGAATTAATACACTATGTTTGAAATCTCCTAAAGATTGGCCACTGCCTGTTTATAAAAGGATCCTGAATTTTGTTAAGCCTCATGCATGACCAGAAATGTATTTTACTGAAGTTCCCCATCTTGAACCGCTTTTTTTTTTTGATGTGCTGGCTAAAAGTCCCAAGGCTTGCATTTGGGATTGGTTTAGCCTCCTTCGATAACCTGTCATGCCTAAGGTTCTAGAAACCTTTTGATCTTGTGTGGCATCAGAATATGGATGGTGGTAACCTTCTCTCCTGCCTAGACCTTTTAAGCTTGGTCCACTGTTTTGGGTATTTATGCCACTGATCTGATCTGAGTGCATATTATTCATGATGTTTTGTTAATACTGTGCTTTAGGAATGTCTCTTGCTACTACTTTGTTGAAACTATTTACTATTGGATACTCATCCTTCACCCCTTTCCTTTCTTTGTATGAATTGGGGGTCTAAAATATCAAATTCCCCGTTGAGGACTGCTGTCTTTGATCTCTAAGCTTAATGCCATTGTGATACTGCCTATAAGAGGAAGCCATTGCACATTTTGAGGTGAACCACTGATGCTTGCTTGCTGTATTTTGAGCTAAGTTTTGCTAAACTCTCTTAACCCAAAATTATTGTTCCTTTAAATCCTGTAGACTTGCTGCTATATGTTGAATGCTACTATCTGCTTGTTGCTGCATTTGATAAGTCAATCTCAACAGCCTTCACCTAAGAAAATTTCTATCTGTTATGTCCTTTCTTGTATATTGTGGTTGACTGATGCCTTCTCACACACTCATTTAGAAATGGCCACACCACATTGCCTCAGTTCTTTAAGTTAAAATGGTTAAGTTCTGCCTAATTGTTGCTGCATTTAATAAGGCTGGTAAGCAACTAATATTTCCATGATAAAGTCCAAGTATGGTTTCATCATTAAGGCTACTAATTGCTGCACCTTTGGCCAGCTTCTAGTCTATTGTTGCTAAACTTTTTACTTACTGTTGCTATGTTTTGGGACTGAACAATTTTTGTTTCTCGCAAACTGTCCTACGCAGCTGCTTTTACTTATGGGATTTCTGCCTATTTAATTAAACTGATGCTACACTTGACTTATTTTAAAAGTAAGCAGATGCTACACTTTAAATGTTCTACTGATTTGGATATGATACTACACTTGGTCCGATGAAAAGGTATTTAACTTGAGGCCATGCCTATTCCGGAAAGGTTATCCCTCGGTTTGGGCAAGGATGATCTCACATTGATATCATGAGGTAGGAACTGACATGCGCCTGGCAAGGAAACTAGAATGACCACTAGTTTGTAGCCGCGACATGATCCAGGCTCCTTTGCCATATTTAGAACCGTGAGTCTGAGCCTCCATAATCAAAGCTCTCAAAGTTTGATACGAGTCCGAGGGACATTATTATTTATGTTCCTAATCGTCACTCTACGGGGTGGCGTATCATTTTGACTAATTACTTTCCTTTTCATTGTGCGAGGTACCAATAAAACAAGCACGAAAAGCAAAGCTTAAGGACGAAGTAAAAGGATTGGATGCTTAGAGCTTCGGTTGAAGTCTGGAAGAGTACGGGATTTGGGCCCAACGCTGACAAAGCTAAACTTTCTTCCCTTCTTTATTTTTGTATAAAACATGCTTATTTTTATATGTTTACATTCACTGGGTACGAACATGATTTTTTGTTGTAAATATTTGTATAGATATTGAAGCCCTTATAAGTTGGAACCTAGGATTCCGGTAGACGATATTTCAAATTTTACCCGAATGATAAAAAAGTTGTATTCCATTTGATTAAAGTTGCTTGTACAAAAAGTTGATTATCTTTGAATATATCTTTAAAAGTACATTTCATAATTTGAGAAACTTAAGAAAAGAAAGTAAAAAGAAATATTTGGGCTAGACCCAACTTAATGAATCTAGATGAATGAGGTTTCCTTTAAAGCCCGAGTCTGGGAAAATAGTTCTGAGGACATGATTGACCAAAGAGATAAAATGTGGATAATGTACGAATTAATAAAAGACTATACATATATGTATGCGTCTTCTTATAAACAAACACATGGCATTAGTTTCAGACGGGGCATACCCGACACTACTATCCTCATAAGTAAAAGGACAAACTATTTTTATCCGGATATTTTAAATCTGAACTCAAAGTACCCTTAACTAAAGGGAATTTGTTTAACTCTGCCATGACAATATTTTTATCCGGGAAAGTAAACAAAACATAAGCAGTTCATACAAAATCACACATTGAAGCTTGAAGGTCAACTGTATACTACAGATCCTTAATATTAGGGTGCCTAACACCTTCCCAAGGGGATCACCAGAATCCTTACCTAGACCTCTAAATTACGAAGGATTTTTCACTGTATTTGAGTAAACCATTCACCACCGATTTTCCTAATTTCCTAAAAATTAGGTGGCGACTGTTTTTCAAAACAGTCGGAAAGAGCACCAACAAGTTCGAAGTAGCTTTCCGAGCTCTAATCCCGCCCGCGAAATGCGAACTGTTACAGATGGCGACTCTGCTGGGGACTCTTTAGGTTCTAACCATAAGGGTTTCAATATAATGTGATTATTTGTATAAACTACTTATGTGTTTGCTTTTCCGTATATACAAACTGTCATTACATGCATATCATAACTCCTCCACTCCTGATATTTATTTTACACTTTGTTTCAAAGGCGGCTCGTGGAGCACGCGGTTAATCTGTCCCTATAAAACCAAATATTCGTTTGGAATTATTGTGAGGCGGGGTTGGTTCGTGGTCGTCCAACGTACCCTAACGGTTCAACCCAGTAGTCCTCTCGGGTTCCAGGTCTTTTGTAAAAGCCCACTCTAGTGATAACTAGGATAGAGCAAACCAATCCCTACCGAACTAGAGCATTCATGCCTCGACGAGCCTTGGGTATCTCAGACTTATCTAAGGCTCATTAAGATGACTACCTTGCGTATTGATTACTTGTATTAGTTATGAGTGCTTATATTGCATTTGAGACCTGTTTGGATTATACGGAACTGAATATTCCTTCTTCTGTGGGTTTGATAAATGCTGATTGACTGCCTTGCTAAGTTTGAGTTAGGATTTGCCTTAGAATTAGTTTGAGAGCCGCATTATCTAAAAAGAAATTAATCAGGTGGTTAATAGAGTCAAAGACTTAAGGGAAGCTTGGAAAGACTTGGAGTTGCTTGCAACCCGATTCAGTATAGTCAACTTAAGTTGATGACTGATAATCCTAAATGAATCATAAGATTAAGGTGGCCCTTGGAGGGATTAAGAGTTGCTCGCAACCAGGTCCGGTACGGTGTCACCAATAGACAAGAAGGGGGGAGTGGGGGGGGGGGGGAGGGGGGTTTAAAAGATTCAGCTTGGAAAGTTCAGAGTTGTTTCAACCCAACCCAGTACCGCTTAGTCAATAAGAAAAGGAATTAGAATTTAGATGGCTAAAAAAGGGCATTAGTGAAAAGAAAACTTCAGGTAAAAAGAAGTGTGTACATGTTGCAAATACATGGGTCTTAATAAGAAGTGATCCTGTTAGATGTATACAAGATATATACACCTGATATACGTGTCAAGGTGTATATCAAGTGGTGTGTCATGTGTATATAGAAGCATGTCAAGCAATATATGAGTATATATCAAGTCAAAATAAGATATAAATCACCATAGTCAAAATGGCTTACGGTACAAACCTAAGTGTTCCAGCCCATCAGAATAAATATAAGAAGGCCCATTTCAGCCTTAAGCTAAAATAAGAGCTAAGTCCGGACCTGGGTCGGAATTGTCAAGGCATTTGTGTGATTGCGCCTGCCAGGCCCATTTCCTGGGTTTGTTTGGCGCTATCTTAATCTGGTATCACTGTATATGCATATACTTTGATGATACATGTATGCTTAGCGACATATGGCCAGTCAATCGCCAGGCTAATGGTTTCATTACCGGTCAGATGGTCAAAATCCTCTCCGTTCAGTTAGCTCCTTAGGTTGTCTTCAAAAATCTTCCATTTAGACTGAATTCGGGGCTATTCTGCCTCAGGCAAAATGAGTGCTTTGTTCATTATAACCGATGGACTAATACAGTTTCCCTTTTGAGATTTTCTGATTGACTCGTATGGACCACTGAAAGTGTTTCTTTTACAAAAACTAAAATCACGATCCCTTTTAGCCCACCCATGCGCTACGCTACAAATGTCAAAACATTCAAAAATCTCCATTCGTCATTTATTCAGACGCTACCAGTCTCCACCCACCCTCCCGTGGAGAATTAGTTTCAGTTGTGAACTACGCAGACCTGATTCTTGTTCCAGCAAGATACGTAGGCAATCCTACATAAGGGTACGGTCTTCCACTGTTTCAAACTACGGACCCTCAGAACGGATCTGGGGTTTGTCTTTGAATCAGTCAAACTCCTTGAATTTTCATTCACGAACATTTTGAATCAAGTACCCTAAGGACTGGAAACTGAGGCAACTTGGTCAAAATGTTCAACAACTTTGTTCAAAATCCAAAATGACCCAGTCAAAGAAGCAACTCCTTGTACGGAAAAAAAAAATGGGGACAGGCCTTATGTCATATCCCTAAATCGGCGATTTAGCCCTCGACTCTCTCAATACTTCTTCTAAGGTTTATATTCTCGTCACCACCAGTCTATCATGACACTTTCAATGGTATCAACACGAGTCAATCATTATCCCGTTAAGGAAATTTTCTGCGAGCGCAAGGACAAAAAAGCTGCACGACGACGAGCCTCAAGTCAGCAAGGACAAGAAAGAAAGCTTCAGGGAAATGAGCCTCAAGTCAATAAGGACAAGAAAGCTACAGGGCAACGAGCATCAAGTCAGCAAGGACAAGAAAGCTACAAGGCGATGAGTCTCAAATCAACGTCAAGAACTAAGCCGACAAGCTAAAGAGGGATACAGAACTCCCCAACAAAGTCAAAACTTATGTCGGACCCATCAATACCAGAAGACGGATAGGGTACTTACCTTTCAAAAATCGTCCCTTTTCCGGATCACATGGTTAAGAACACAAGTGTCTAGTGCAAACTTAATTCAACACTACGATGATTTCAATCCTCTTTCTATATGAGATCCGTTACACCTCTCATTTTCATCGTAGGAGAACTTATGATTTCCTAGTTGGGTATGCCTTTGGAATAGAGACCCGTGCCCGAGTTTTGGAGATAGCAAGTGGCTTACCCCGTGTACAAAGGTTCCAGCAGATATTCCTGGTAATTTACAGGATTAGAAGTTGAACGGACCGAATTGATGCAACCTGAACTGATTCAGGAAAATACGACACTAGTCATCGTCAACGGGCCATCAACATATCCAAAGACAGTCGTTATGCGGCGTCATTAAGTTTTCGCAACCTTGAATCTACAGGCGCAGGTCGACGGAGCAAGTCGATGGACCGTCGACACATTGACGGGTTGTTGACCCGCTCGTCGAACCGCACCGCTGAATTTTTTTGTTTCCAAGTATAAATATATGATCCCACGAATTTATTTCTCATTTTCTCTCTTCAAATCAGAGAAAACCCTAGTATATCTACTCCTAACATTTTCTATCATTATTGTGGAGATTTGGTAAGGTACAAACCCTGTAAACCCGAGCTTGTGAAGAAGAAGGTTGTTTCTAGGGATTCTTCAAAGTTGTGAAGCTTAGGAAGTTGGAGTTGAAGTTGATCCTTGGAATCTTAGACCCTTCAAGGTATGTAAATGATTTCTACCCTTGTATTTAAGTTAATTATCAAGAGTTTTAGTGGTTTTAAGCGAAGATAGGATACTAATGGAAGTGGTAAGTTGATGAAGGGTTAGATAGTGATTTGGGGCTATTTTAAAAGATGATTGGGAATGGATTTGAGTATATTTTGATATCTAAGTGTTGTCTTTGTTGTTGTGGATACTGTGGTTGATGTTGGATGGAATGGGAAGTTGAAGGGTTGTAAGCTTACAAGGGAAATGTTGTCCATAATTTGTTAAGTTCAATTTATAATTAAAAAAAAAAAAAGTTAGTAAACGAGGTAAATAGTCTAATTAAGGCCTACGTTATCTTGATTGTCGACTTACAAGTTCGAGGAGTAGAAGTTGGATGATTGGATATATTCTAAGGTATGTTAAGGCTACCCCTTTTTTTCTTTTGGCATGATTCTATGATATGAGCCAACAAGCGAGTAATCGAGATTCCATATTACTCTACTTTTAGAAGCATTAGAGGTACTTTAGTTTTTGATGTTCCTGTACCCCCGTTGATGATTGTTCCTTCTGTTCATGGGTCCAGTTCTAAGTATACAGTTTATTCGTGCATTACATTCATTCACATATATATGCATATTGACCCGTGACCAGAAGATGTTATATACGCGAATATTAGATGTGTATGGGGTATGGGAAGAGGGATAGGCGTTATATACGCATTACCACCTGATCAGCTGGTGCTCAGTATTTGATGATGATATATGGTTCGGGCCGTACGTTCGTCGGCATTATTGTGTGGGATATGGATTAGGCTAAATGATCCTCAGCACTGTAACATATATTATATACATGAGCATAATTATCATTGAGAGCATGCATATTATGAGCCCACAGAGGTATTGTCAGAGATACAGACTCATGCACATACATTCAAATACTAGTTCATACAAATACATGCAGATAGTCAGTTTGACTTTGAGTTTCAGATTCCATTTGTGATTCTTATACTTATGTTACTCTTATGTCTTACATACTCAGTACATTATCTGTGCTAACTCCCCTATTGCTCGGGGGGGGGGGGGGGGGGGGGGTGGTGTTCATGCCCGCGAGGTTCGGGTAGACGAGTAGGTGGTCCGGCTCGTAGACCTCTATATCCGGCGGTGGTCGACGCTCCATTTGATCTTGGTGGTCGGTTTTGGTATGCCCCTTTTTGAGACGTATATGCATATGGGTATGATAGGGCCCTGTCCCGTCCTTTCTACAGCTTTTTTTCTAGTAGAGGTTTGTGAACGGGTTGTATGCATTAGTCGGATGATATAGCCTTGTCGGCTTCTATTCTTTTGTGTACGGTATATGTGTGACCTAGCCGACTTGCCTTGTTCCTTCGCATGTATATATATATATACGGTTGCACGCGTAGTTTATGATGTCACGCCGTTTATGAATGTGAGATCAGTTTAAGTCACTTATGGGCCCTTAATGTTCAGTAAGGTTCAAATATGTGTATAGGGGTGTTTGGTCGCTAGAGGTCAGACACTCGTCATGACTCATCGGTTTGGGTGGTGCTAGAAGTGGTATCAGAGCAGTTCCGTCCTAGGGTTATCTACAGACCGTGTCTAGTAGAGTCTTGTTTATGGGTGTGTTGTGCACCACACTTATAAATAGGGGGCTATAGGACATTTAGGAAAGTGTCATTCTTTCTCTTCTAGATCGTGCGATAGAGCCATGTGTTAAGTGTTCGTTCTCTAATAATTTGTTTTGATTTCAGTGTTGCCTCGCAAGAAAGTTGCAGCTGCCCAGAAAGGTAGGGGAGTGTCTGGTGAGGCCATTAGCCGTACCCAGCGGGCTACTAGGACTCGGGATAAGGTTCAGAGTAAGGGACCATCTCAAACTTCACATACCCCGCCTCCAGCACCTGCCCCAGCTCCTCATCAAGATGCACCGGGCCAGGATGTGCAGGATGCTATATAGTTATTGACTATACTGGTAGCCACTCAGGCTCAGTGGCAGGGGGTTGGTGTTGTTCAGGAAGACTGAGCGAGTAGTGCGAGGGTTAAAAATTTTCTTGGGTTAGACCCTTCAGAGTTTTTCGTGTTAAAGAAAAATATGGATCCTCAGGACTTCATTGATAGTATGCAAAGGACGCTGAGGGTTATGCACGCTGATGAGGTCGAGTCAATGGAGTTGGCTTCATATAGACTTTATGATATTGCGGTACAGTGGTATCAGGCATGGGAGCTGTTTAGGAGAGAGAATGCCTCTCCAGCCGTGTGGCGAGAGTTTTCAGATGCTTTTTTTCGCCATTACTTACCACCAGAGGTCCGGCGGGCCCGAGCAGATAGGTTCTTGCGTATTGAGCAGGGCAGCATGAGTGTTCAGGAGTATTATGTACACTTCAATTCTCTGGCTCGATATGCCCCAACCATGGTAGCTGAGATGAAGGATAGAGTTCATTGTTTCATGACTGGTCTAGGACTACATTTGATAGATGAGTGTACGGACACTACAGCCGGGCATGGATAATTCCTGTATACAGGCATATGCCCAAAATTTAAAAGATCGTAAGCGTCAGCGGGGAATAGAGTGTGAGGGTAACTGAAGACATGGTAAGAGGGCTAGATCTTTAGGTATGGCTGGTGAGTTTAGAGGAAGACGGAGGCAGCAGCATTCTCGGTATCCATTTCATTTAGCAGGGAGTGCACCTCTGTGATTTTCGGGCCTTAGGTTTGATCGGTCTTTTTATTTCGGAGTGGGCTAGAGCTCCCGCAGCATCGAGCTCTCGCATCGCCGAGTCGGCCAAGTGAAGGCCACCCTTGCCACGGTGTGCTCGGTGCGGTAGGCTACGGTCGGGCGGTGTCGATTGGGATTGGATGGTTGCTATGTTTGTGGTCAGTCAGGCCACAAGATGAGGGAGTGTCCTATGAGGGTTGGTACAGGCATCGTTCAGCCTACGGGGTCCATAACTGGTTCTTCTTCCTCAGTACACCCTTTAGGGTAGGTTTCTTAGACGCCAGCAGGACGTGGTAGAGGGAGGAGTGAAGCATCTAGCTCGAGTGGGCCTCAACATCGTGTTTATGCATTAGCTAGTAGACAGGATTGTAAGACGTCTCCTGATGTTGTTACAGGTATATTATCAGTTTCCTCCCATGATTTATATGCACTGATTGATCCAAGTTCCACCTTATCATATGTTACGCCATTTGTTGCTAGCAAGTTTGGGCTAGAGTATACCGAGGCTGTGTAGTGATAGTTTGCAATCGCCATACCCTAGCAGATTTGATTGAGTTAGACATGGTTTATTTCAACGTTATTATAGGCATGGATTGGATGGCTTCTTGTTATGCAAACATTGATTGAAAAACAAAGGTAGTTTGATTTCAGTTTCCCGGCGAGCCAGTCCTAGAGTGGAAGGGTAATGCTGCTTCGCGGAAGGGTAGGTTTATTTCCTACCTTAAGGCAAGGAAAATGATCAGAAAGGGGTATATCTACCAATTAGTTCGGGTCCAGAATGTGCCAGCAGAGTCACCGACCCTTCAGTCTATCCCTGTGGTTAATCAGTTTCCGGAAGTGCTTCCAGATAAGCTCCCAGGCATTCCTCCGAGAGTGTGTGTGTGTGTGTGTGAGAGTGTGTGATTTTATATATATATATATATATGCGGATACTCGGCCGAGAGATTGTATTTATTTCTCCTTATAGGATGGCACGGGTAGAGTTGAAGGAATTGAAGGAGCAATTGAAAGATTTGCTTGAGAAGGGCTTTATTAGGACTAGTACATCGCCATGGGGAGCACCAGTATTATTTGTAAGAAAGAAAGATGACTCCTTACGAATGTGTATTGATTATAGGCAACTGAATAAAGTGATCGTAAAGAATAAGTATCCACTCCCGAGGATTGATGACTTGTTTGACCAACTACAAGGTGCCAAATACTTTTTGAAAATAGACTTGAGGTCAGGATTCATCAGGTTAGAGTGAAAGAAAAAGATATTCCGCAGACGACATTCACGACTAGATATGGGCACTACGAGTTCTGTGTTATGTCATTTGGGCTAACTAATGCTCCAGAAGTATTCATGGACTTGATGAATTGTGTATTCAGACCCTTCCTAGATTTTTTCATCATTGTGTTCATAGACGATATTCTGGTTTATTCACCGTCAGAGGCTGAGCATGCAGAACATCTAGGAGCCATTCTTAGAGTTCTTCGAAAGAGAGAGCTCTATGCGAAGTTTTCTAAGTGTGAGTTCTGGTTGAACTCTGTGGCTTTTCTGGGTCACATTATTTCAGCTGAAGGCATCAGGGTAGTTGCCTAAAAAATTGAGGTTGTGAAGAATTGGCCAAGGCCCATTGTTACACCTCGAAAAATTTCATGTCGTCGTATGGTATATAGACTAACGCAGGGTAAGAAGTATATGATGTTTCTACAAGTGAGAAGTAGTACTTAACGGTTCTAATTAAGATTTCAAAGACATTTGAGACAAGAGAAGAAAGTTCGTTGAAAAATGTAAAGTATAAGTCGTGTTTTGAAAAGGGTTTGCAAAGTACCGAGCTAATGTTGACTTAATAATGTCTTAAGGAAAAGTTATAACGCTTCTTAGATTGTTAATAAAATGTTAAACAAGTGTTAAGAAGGTTCCATAAGAATTGGAGATCAAACGAAACGACGAGATTAACTTCAGAAAAATGGAGTTATACGACCACTTATACGGTCCGTATAACTTTATACGGTCCGTATAAGGGGTCCGTGTAACCTTACAGAAATAGGGATTTCCCTGATGGTGAAATACGACCACTTATACGGACCGTATAATATTATATGGACCATATAAGGGTCCGTATAAGTCCCGTCGGGCTGAATATTTTCCAAGTATAAATACATGTTCCCACTTCTAATTTTTCATTCTTCCAACTTCTCCACTTCTCTTAAGACCTCTAGAAGGTTCCACATATTTCACTAACATAAATCCAAGGCAAATCAAAGATCAACATCATTAATCCAAGGAAATCAAGCGCAAGAAAGCTCTCTAGGGTTGCTAGAAGTCAAGAATCTCTTTGAAGTTGAAGCTAGGGTTTTCTCCAAGTGAAGCATTTCTATCCAAAACCCATTCCTACACAATCAAAGGTGATTTTTATGATCATTTCATGTTATTTAGAATATTGAAGGGTTGAAAGACTTGGATTATGGAAGAAAGTAGAAAATGGGAGCTCAAATGTGAAAATAATGGTGTTCTTGAATAATAGTTTGACAAGAACCATAATTCTTGAGATATTATGAGTATAATATTGTTATAAATAATATTAAGAATGTTGGTGAAGCATTATATGTGGATGAATACGACGTTGGGTGATAACTATGGTTATGGATGACTTTGAGAGGGAATTGTAAGAATTGAATAATGGCCAACTTAACAAAGTTTATTGATTATGATATTGTGGGTGTGTTGTTGATGTTTGAGAGTTGTTATATTATATGGAGAAGGTTGTAGAAACAAAGGAAGTGCTACCCAATTTCTATTAGCCTTTAGTCTTTTTAGCTTAAGCTTAAGTATGTTATCGATTATCTAATCTTAGCACGGATTCCCTTGAATGTAGAATTACGAACTTGGAAGGAAGCGTTTAGTTGGCAAGTTAGAAAGGCGAAAAGGTATGTAAGGCTAGTCCCTCCTTTTTCTAAGGCATGATCCTTACAATATGACTTCCTTATCTTTCCATAACTCTCTTATATTCCGCAAATTATGAGTCTATGATTAATAAGAGCTTCTCATGAAATGAAGATAAGAGATGCATTGTGAATATGAAAATGATGATGATGGGTCTAAGTCTAGAGATTCCAAGCTTATGATATGATATTCTTATGAAGTTAATGATTCCTTGTTGTTATTCATTGTTGCTAGACTCACCTTAAAATGTTAGTTCCTTCAAGGTGAGGTATGATGATCATGACTATTCCATAATGAAATCGGGGATTCTCGACCTTACGTCGCCCCGATAGAGTTATAGCTTGTCCTTGAGTTCTTATGCATGCATTATTATAAGTATATAATAATGAGATTACACCGTGCCTATATGGCCGGGCAAACACCGGCGGGCGGCATGTACACCATGTCTAGATGGCATGGACAGACACCACTAGTGGGCGGCATGAGATGGTTACCCTGGACGCGGGCTAATGATGATCACACTGTACCTATATGGTACGGCGGCTTTTATATATATACATACTTGATACGATGTTGTTTATGATGTAAGATAGCATGCACTATTCGTCTTAAGTGACATTCAGTTACGGTTGTTTCCTTACTCGATGTTCCCCTATCTCTTGATATGTTATTATTGTTCATGCCTTATATACTCGCATAATGTTCGCACCGACGTCCTTTCTTTTGGACGACGTGTTCATGCCCACGTAGACAGAGAGGTGGCCCGAGATTCACAGTGAGTCTATCGGCGACTACACGGGAGCACTCCACTATTTCGAGGTGCCAATTATTGATGTATTCTTTTATGTATATCTATTTGGGCACGACAGGGTCCTGTCTCGTCCTTATGTCTCAGTATTCTAGTAGTGACTCGTAGATACGTATGTGTGGGTAGTAGTTGTCTCATGGGTACATCAGAGTATATTTCGTATATCATTTTTGTAGCCGTGAAGGCTTATATATATATTTATGTATTGCCTTGGAAATTATATATGTCCAGGATAAGTATGATGACTACGTTATGAGTGGTGCTCGGTAGTCAGCTCCGGGTACCCGTCATGGCCCCCTTGTCGGGTCGTGATACCCACGACCCCAACGGAGATACATAGCTTCTTGGGTCTAGCAGGATATTATAGGAGGTTTGTGGAAGGATTTTCTTCTCTTTCAGCCCCATTGACTAAACTGACATACAAATCAACTAAGTTTCAATGGACACATGCACGTGAGCGTAGTTTTCGCATATGAAGGACAAGTTGACTCAACACCCATTTTAACTCTTCCGGAAGGAGCAGATGGCTATGTGATATATTGTGATACTTAGGTATGTTTGGGCTATGTGTTGATGCAAAGACGGTAAGGTTGTTGCTTATGCTTTTAGACAGCTGAAGAAGCACAAGAAGAATTATCCAACCCATCATCTTGAATTAACGGTGGTGATTCATGCTTTGAAAATGTGAAGGAACTACTTATATGGTGTCCATGTTGATATCTATACTGATCATCAGAGCCTCCAATACATCTTTAAGCAGAAGGACTTGAATTTATGCCAGAGGCGATGGCTGGAGTTGCTGAAAGATTATGATGTTGATATTCTGTACTATCCTGGGAAAGCTAATATAGTAGCCGATGCCCTTAGTCGTAAATCCATGGGTAGCCTATCACATGTACAGCTAGAGAAAAGAGAAATGGTCCGTGAAGTTCGTCAATTCTAGCCTCGGAGTTCGATTATTAGATTTAGGTGATGCAGGAGTTACTGTTCAAGACACAGCGATGTCATCTTTGGTAGCAGAAATAAAGGAACGTTAGTACGAAGACCCTGTTCTTGTTCACTACCAAGATACAATGCCTCAGAAAGAAAAGACACCATTTGTAATTACAAGTGATAGAGTACTCAGGTATCGAGGTAGATTATGTGTTCCTAATGTTTTGGGACTTCGTCAGCAGGTTATCGGGAAAGCACATTATTCTGGCTATTCTATTCATCTAGGCTCGACAAAGATGTATCACGATCTCAAGGAAGTCTATTGGTGGGATGGAATAAAAAGAGATATAGCTGAATTTTTCGCCAGTGTCCAAATTGTCAGCAAGTCAAGATAGAACACCAGAAGCTCGGAGGTCTATTGTAGGCTATGGAGATTCCGACATGAAAATGGGAGATAATTAATATGGATTTCATTACAGGCTTGCCCCGTACCCAGCGAAAGTATGATTCCATATGGGTTCTAGTTGATAGGCTCCCAAAGTCAGCCCATTTTCTGCCTGTCAAAACCACATATTCAGCTGAATATTATGCGAGACATTATCTTAAAGAGATTGTACGACTTCATGGTATTCCCACGACCATTATTTCAAATAGGGGAACACAGTTCACAGCCAATTTCTGGAAGTCTTTTCAGAATGGATTGGGGACTCAGGTGAGTTTAGTACTGCGTTTCATCCGCGCCCGTATGGACGGGAAGAGCGTACATTATACGTACACTCGGCAAATGGTATCCGAGAGCTTGTACGATTGACTTTCGAGGTAGCTGGGATGATCATTTGTCTCTTATTGAATTTGCATATAACAACAGTTACCATTCCAGTATTTAGATGGCTCCTTATGAGGCCTTATATGGGCGGAGATGTAGATAGCTTATAGGATGGTTTGATGTCGGGAAGAATCAGTTATAGGCCCTTAATTAATTCAAGAAGCGAGTCGGCAAAGTGAAAATGATTCGAGAAAGGCTACAGCAGTAGTCGACAGAAGTCCTATGCAGATAATCGGTGATGCAAGTTAGAGTTTAAGGTGGGCAATTGGGTTTCCCTGAAGGTCTCACCTATGAAGGGAGTGATAAGGTTTGGCAAGAAGGGTAAGTTGAGCCCTCGATATATTGAGCCATATAAGATCATTTGTACCGTGGGTAAGGTGGCTTATGAGCTAGCATTACCTTCTGAATTGGAGTCTATTCATCCAACATTTCATGTGTATATGCTTCGTAAATGCATCGAAGATTCTTCAAGAGTCATACCAGTAGATGATATCCAGATGACCGAGCTGTTATCATATGAAAAGGTCCCAATGGCTATATTGGACAGACATGTTCGTCGTTTGCGAACCAAGAGTGTAGCTTTCGTTAAAGTTCTATGGAGGAATAAGAATGTTGAGAAAGTGACTTGGGCAGCGGAAGAGGCAATGAAGATCAAGTACCCACATTTGTTTCCAGAAGTACAGGAGGTTCAGTCCAAGGCATTATCTCCCCCAGGTATTATTCCATTTTCAGTTATTGTGATTGGTCGTGTGAGGCCATGGTATTGTATGTTGTAGTACGTGGCCCTGTATGGCATTATTCTGGGTCGCTGTGTGCAGGTTGGGTTGGTATAATTACAGGGTCTGCCAAAATTTCTATAGCTTATGATTTGTTTGAACATTCGAGGACGAATGTTCCTAGAGGGGGGGGGGGGGGAGGGGGAGAATGTTACACCTCTCGTTTTTATCGTGGGAGAACTTATAGTTTTCTAGTTGGTTATGCCTTTAGAATAGAGACCCATGCCCGAGTTTTGGAGACAACAAGTGTCTTACCCCGTGTACAAAGGTACCAACAGGTATTCCTGGTAATTTATAGGATTAGAAGTTGAACGGACTGAATCGGCGCAACCTGAACTGATTCAGGAAAACCTGCAGACACCAGTCATCGTCGACGAGCCGTCGACATGTCGACGGACCGTCATTGTGAGACATCGTTATGTTTTCGCAGCCTTAAATCTAAAAGCACAGGTCGACGGAGCAAGTCGACGGATCGTCGACACATCGATGGATCATCGACTAGCTCGTTAAACGGCACTGCTGGAACTTTTTAGTTCCAAGTATAAATATATGATCCCATGACTTTATTTCTCATTTTCTCTCTTCTAATCAGAGAAAACCCTAGTATATCTACTCCCAACATTTTCTATCATTATAGTGGAGATTTGGTAAGGTTCGAGCCCCGTAAACCCGAGCTTGTGAAGAAGAAGGTTGTTTCTAGGGTTTCTTCAAAGATTTGAAGCTTAGGAAGTTGGAGTTGAAGTTGATCCTTTGAATCTTACACCCCTCAAGGTACGTAAATGATTTCTACCCTTGTAGTTAAGTTAATTATCAAGAGTTTTAGTGGTTTTAAGCGAAGAGAGGATACTTATGGAAGTGGTAAGTTGATGAAGGGTAAGATAGTGATTTGGGGCTATTTTAAAAGATGATTGGGAATGGATTTCAGTATATTTTGATATGTAAGTGTTGTTATGGATATTGTGGTTGATGTTGGATGGAAAGGGAAGTTGAAGGGTTGTAAGCTTACAAGGGAAATGTTGTCCATAATTCGTTAAGCTCTACTTATATTTTTAAAAAATGGTTTGTAAACGAGGTAAATAGTCTAATTAAGGCCTACGTTATCTTGATTGTAGACTAACAAGTTCAAGGAGTAGAAGTTGGACGATTGGATATATTCTAAGGTATGTTAAGGCTACCCCTTTCTTTCTTTTGGCATGATCCTATGATATGAGCCAACAAGCAAGTAATCGAGCTCCTATATTACTCTACTCTTAGAATCATTAGAGGTACTTTAGTTTTTGATGTCCCTGTACCCCCCTTGATGATTGTTCCTTGTGTTCATGGGTCCAGTTCTAAGTATATAGTTTATTCATGCACGTTTATATATATTCATTATATAATATATATATATATTACACACACACACACACACTAGAAGGTATGTATATATACGTAAATATTAGATGTGTATGGGGTATGGGAAGAGGGATAGGCGTTATATACGCATTACCACCTGATCAGCTGGTGCTCAGTGATGATGATGATATATGGATCGGGCCATACGTTCCTCGGCATTATTATATGGGATATGGATCGGGCTGAACGTTCCTCAGCACTATAACATATATTATATACATGAGCATGATTATCATTGAGAGCATGCATATTATGAGCCCACAGAGGCATTGTCAGAGATACAGACTCATGCACATACATTCAGATACTAGTTCATACAAATACATGCAGATAGTCAGTTTGACTTTCCGTTTATGATTCTTATACTTATGTTACTCTTATGTCTTACATACCGCACATTATCCGTACCGACCCCCGATTACTTGGGGGGAGGGGGGGGCCGCGTATTCATGCCCGCAGGTTCGAGACCCCACAGTGGGTCCACCCAATGGACCTCTATATCAGCCATGGCCGCACGCTCCATTTCGATCCGGAGTCGCGCCTTTGGTTATTCTCTTTTGAGACGTATATGCATTTGGGTATGACGGGGCCTTGTCCCGTACTTTCTATAGCTTTTATTCCAGCAAAGGTCTGTAGACAGTTGTATGTATTAGTTAGATGATGTACCTTGTCGGCTTCTATTATTTTGTGTACAATATATGTAGCAGCCTAGCCGGCTTGCACTGTTCCTTCAGCATGTATATGTATATACAGATTGCACAGAGTTTATGATGTCACCCCCATTTTTGAGGCAGTATGAGATCGCCTTTAAGTCACTTATGGGCCCTTGTTGTTCAATAAAGTTCAGATATGGGTATAGGGGTGTTTGGTCGCGTAGGTCAGACACTCATCACGACTCATCAGTTTGGGTCGTGACAAGATCGAGATGACAATATCCTCAAAGCAATGTGGAAACTATGTCCATGTAAAGTCTTACTTATGAGTGTGTTGCCGGCCACATTTATAATTAAGAGGTTACTAGCCTCTTTTCCCTATGCTTGAATGACGAACATCACGTGTCTCTATATTTAGCTTAAGTCTTTGGGGTATATATGGGAAACTTAAATCCGCCCTAACCCATCACAACTCATTGCTTCCGAAATCATTCTGATTCGCAAATGCTGTCCCAGTCTCGAACGTAACTTGACACTGGGCAGAAGAGTGTCATTTTTGACCTCTCTACATGAACTGCACAGTGACTTGACTACCTGGGGCAACCCATCCCGCTATAAATGGCACCCAACTAAATCCTAGTGGGCGAACCAACACACAAGACATCTATCCATGTCACAATACCGTCGAGAAGATCATATTAGCTTCTCATCACAATACATTCACTGCAGAATCAACATACAGGAATAGTGGCACGAAGCTTACATAATCACTCAATCACAATCACATAGTAATTCATCCACACAACATCATGCATGAACACTAGACATGATTTCTCCTAAAGAATTCACAAACATACAATCAACGAATCAAAGTCTAACTCAAGTAGACCGTAATCTACCTCAATTTTTACACCCCGAAAAATTTCGTGTTACCAAGACCGTAGACGGCTTAGTATGAGCTCAAGGAAGAGTAAGGTTATACAAGGATTAAGGATGAAGATTATATTATATGAGTATAATAATAACATATATATGACATTTGGAGACCGTATGGTGTAAATCAGTTAATACGTTACTTGATGACTAGCCCTCGTAACCGTAAGTTAAGGTGGGGCCCCCATGCCGGGATTTTATAAAGGACATATGAAAAGTTATATGAGTAGTACATGGGAAGTTGAGCATGTCTTAAGAAGGACCCTTATGCCAAATATGGGCAGAAGCCCTCTAAAAGGATGATTTAAGGATACTTTTTCGGATGATCTGACTTAAAAGAGGCCAAAGCGCCATTATAAATTTGGAATTTGGACAAACACCAAAAATAAAAGTTGTAGATAATTGAAATAGCTTTCAAACCACAGGTCATAGGGCCTCATACGATATCAGGATCAAACGTTATGGGCATTTTGAGACAAACTGTCAGAGCAGAGAAATTTGCTCTGCGCGAACGCGTCCCAAGGTGGCGCGATCGCGTTGAGCAAATTTTAAGTCGGTCCAGGCAGACCTTGGACCATTGTAAAAAGGGTCCTGCCCCTTATTTTCCTCATCAAACACCCCAAACTCTCTCCAAAAATCTGGAGAATTCTCCCCAATTCCCAAGACCAAATTTTGAGCCCAAATCAGGTATAATTTCCGAATTTCGGTCCACACAGCGTATAGTTGCGATTATAAAATCGTATAGTGGCGTGTTTTGGCTCAAGTTCAAGAAAGAAGTGAAGATATAGCAATAATATTAGGATTAAGGTATGAATCTCTTATCATTAATGTTAATTTTTATTTAATTACGGAGGTAAAGTCGTTAAATAATTGTATAGCGAGCTGGTCAGTTATGGAAATTGGAAAACACCGTGTGGGGGTGTTTTATGGAATATTTTGTTATTGATAATGATGTTATTTTCATTTTTGTTGTTGTTGGTTGCTGAATTATAATTTCGGGCTAGGCATATAAACAGGGGAGATGCCGCCCGAATTTCGGCAGATTTTAAGGAGATTAAATTTGAAGGCTTAGGATAAGTATATAACAATGGGCCTAACCATAATGTGAATGGTCTTATATGTAGATTGTGAGACCGGATATAGGTGGGAAAGCCGATACGTGAATTTTCAGGTATGTTAAAGCTCGTCCCTTTCTTTCAAAGGCATGACTTATGTTATAATCCCATAAATGTTTCCATAACCACCTTGTTTTCAAAAGCTTGAAGTTCATGATTCTTAAAAGCTTCTTATGATGTTAAAGATGAGAATGTTACTATGATGATTACGATGATGATGATTTTATGTTTAAACGTCTCAAGTTATGATTTCAACGATGATATGGGAATGTTGAGTTATTTCATGATTTCTCAATCTTATTCATTGTTGTTGGTCTCATCTCATAATACTCGTTCTTTCGATGTGAGATATAGCGATGGCGATAATTCCATTTCTAATGCTATCCAAGTTCATCGTTCTTGATATTCTTATAACACTATTGATCTCATCCTAAGATAGTTGATTCTCTAAGGAAATATGTAGTGATAATGATAATGATGATGATGATATGCTTTTATTTATGTACTCTTATATATGTATATATATGGTCATGGGTGACACCGAGTCCCGAAAGGGCCAGGTACGGATATGATCGAGTCCGAAAAAGGCCGGGTATGGATATGATCGAGTCCCATAAGGGCCGGGTACGGATGCTACTAAGTCCCATAAGGTCCGGGTACGGATGGTACCGAGTCCCATAAGGGCTGGGTACGGATACACCGAGTCCTAAAAAGGGCCGGGTACGGATAATACCGAGCATATATGGCCGGGTACGGTGTTGTATTGTATTGTATGGTATTGCGTAGGTAGACATGCGGATGTATGAAATGTTTCTTCTGGAAAAAAAAGGTAAGTAAGGATGACAAATTTCTTAAGAGATATTATGAGATGTAAATGGTTCCTTTACTTCACGTTACTTTCCATATTTCCATCATGTTACTATTCATGCCTTACATACGCAGTACCCTATTCGTACTGACGTCCCTTCTTGTGGACGCTGCGCTCATGCCCGTAGGAAAAGCAGGGGAACGGATCAGATCCTTAGGAGCTCTGTCAGCGAAATCTCAGAAGCGCTCCAGTTGTTTTGGAGCCGCAGCTATGGGTACTATTCTATTGTATATCTATGTTTGGGCATGACAGATTCCTGCCCCATCCTTATGGATTCATGTATTCTATATAGAGGCTCGTAGACAGATGTATGTGCTTAGAGATTCTATAACCTTATCAGTTCTTCTTGTTGTATAATAATTTGATAGCCTTGTTGGCTTATGCTTATGGGCTTAGCTGTTAATAACCGTACTAAGTATGTGTGGTCCACCTAGGAATGCTTACAGAATGTTAGAAGTGGTGCTCGGTAGGCTAGTACCAGGTACCCGTCATGGCCCTCTAGCTGGTTCGTGACAAAAGTGGTATTAGAGTAGTTCGTCCTAGGGTTTGTCTACGAGCCGTGTCCCGTAAAGTCCTGTTTATGGGTGTGAAGCGCGCCACACTTATAAACAGGAGGCTGTGGGGCATTTAGGAATCATTGACCTTTCCTTCTTTCTTAGATCGTGCGATAGAGCTATGTTATCAGGACCCCGCGACGATTCCCTAAGAATTTTTGACTTCTACAGAGGAGGATCTATCGGAGGACACTTCACCCTATAGCCCTCCAGACCAAGCTCGGAGCAGGTCGACTACAGGTATATGAATTTTTATTGAATTTTCCTATGTGTGTGCAACTACCGCAGGTTATTGCTTAATTTCAATGAGCGGAATTCTAAAGGGGACCCATAACCAAAGTATTTATGAGTAGCTACGATTAAGATGTTTTCGTCATGAATTTTGAAATTAAGAATGAAAGGTAGTTATGTATGCGGATTGGTGGTTATTATTGGGAGTTCTAAAGGTTAAAATAGCATTAATTTAGCCAAAAGAGTGCGGGTTCTTTTAACCTGAAAGAAGAGGCATCACATAATTTTAGTAGGACCCATTAGGATTTCAATTGGTTTTAGATCATATGATAAGGGTCACGCAGCATGGTGGATGAGATCGTACCAGTACTAATGCATCGGATCCCATCAGGAGTTCGAAGTTAAGCGTGCTTGGGCGAGAGTAGTGCTAGGATGGGTGACCCCCTGGGAAGTGTACTAAGAGTCCTAAAAGTTCGGACACAAGAGAAGGACGAGGGAATTGAATAGCTTGAGGGAAACTAGAAGCATGTGAAACTCACGGTTGGAAACTCCAGATGATTGTGAGAGATAAGACGGACCGGCTTGGCAAAGAGAGAAAGGACGTATCACAGCTACAGAATTAGGACAAGTTTAAACTAGTATTGGGGATATTTTGTAAGTAAGGTGTTAGGAGAGGTATATACGACATTTTATGTGTGGTCAATCAGTATGTGTGCCCGGTAGTCGATATTGTGATACGTTAAAGATACTGACTGAACAAGGTACTGAAGTTCAAGTGGTAAGTGCTACAGGACAAGCTAATGTGATTTTCTTTAAAGGGTTAGAGATGGATCATCCTAATGTAATAACACCAAGGAAAAGTCGGGAATGAGTAAGTAACGAGGGCAAGTAGAGCTTCCAAGAGAGCTTAGGACAACAGTCGAGGCAAATGACTATTTGGATAAAATTTGCAAGTAGGCACGTGAAAGGAATAGAGTATGGTAGCACAGACAGAAGATGAATATGCAGGATTAGAAGAACAGATGTTGATCAATGGGACTGAAGGGAAGTAGCCATGAATAGGAAAGGGAAATGAGAAAGAATAAGTAGGTTTGGCAACAATGTTAAAGGATTCCCAGCTCTTGAGAGGCAATCAAAGAGCTAAATGCACGTTGTGCTGACACAATCACCTTGAACAAGGAAAAGCCCTCCTAACAGATGATTTAGAAATAGAACGGGTTTAAAATTTGGGAAGGATATTCTATGAACTCCAGAGTTAACACAAAAACATGGTGAGTGGAGCAGAGCATTAGGGGTAGAGTAATTCAAAATCCTTAACGATGAAAGCAAGAAGGATACTCTAACGGTTTGGTCGAGGGGAACTGATCAATCATCAAGGATGAGAAAGAGGATGATGAGTTGACAAAGCTGATTAGGAGATCAGTAACATGGAATAAGAACTTCTGTAAAGAATGTAGAGATTCGATCATAAAGGAAATAGAATGATACACAGGGAACATATATGGAGGACAAACCGGCCGTAGCGTCAGAAAGGAAGATGAAGGCTCGATAAACGAAGAAGGAAGAGCATGTAAATTGTAAGAATTTCATGATAAGAATAAGAAGTAGCAGAACACCGGAAGAATTATGACGCGCAGTCGTGATGCAAATAAGTAGTTAAGGAGAATTACGGATAAGTGAGCTAAGCAAATGAAAGGACTAGTAGTGGAAATGGAAGGGTATGGAATATTGATTTTTAATGGTATAGTACATATGTAAATTGGAACAGGAAACTCAGAGCAAGAAAAATTCTAGAGATGTTATAAATAAAGTCGGGAAGAAAGACGAGGGGTAAAAGAGTAAGGTATAATCGAACACTTAGTAAAGGACGTAGTGAATCCCGATGTCCCCATTAGCTCGTCGGTCCAGGAAATTATTAGTCATAAAAGACAGACATATGGAAAGACAGTAAAGAAGGCATCGGAATTGGATCTGACCTTTATAAGTATTCTGATTGAATACAAGACCGTAACTAGTAAGAAGATAGATAAGTCAAACCATACGATAAAGGAACTCCGGCCTTAAGAAGATCGTGAAGGGTGGAAGATAATTATCGAAGATGATGGATACTCGAAGGCTATTGGCATATAAGGACCTCCTTAAAAAGGGGGCAAGAGCATGTTAGACTTGAAAGGAATTATGACGTTCTAAAGCTCCAGAAGAAGAAATGTATTAGTTCGAGACCAAGGATCGAGGCGTACTGGTATATCAAGAAGGTATCGGAAGAAAGTATGAAAAACAGCTCAAGAGAATGCTTCATGCTGACATAAGCTACGACATTGCTAGACCGTGGTTTGAATCCCTTGTATAGAGGAAATTTGGGCCATACCTAAGTATGCAGCAGCAAATCCTAAAGGAAGTCTCCAAGCTAAGCTCATAGAGAATAATGGAAAGGATAACGAACCCAAAAAACACCTTAGGTTACAACAAAAGGAAAATTTTGGTACGAAAATGAGTGAAAACTGTAGCAAAGAGACAGCGATTGGCAGTCTGGGAATCCCCAAAGAGAGGAAGAATGATGTTCCTAGGAATGGAGAGTGAGCAGTACCGCCAGTTATGAGAATCATACTGAATATGAGAACCTATGCTATGGCATAATATGAACCATCAACGCGAGATTGTGCCCAATTAAAATCGTCCAAAGGCAACACTGGCAAGCCAACGGGGGATAACAACTAATTAAGTGATCACCGGTATAAGGGAATCAAATATAAGTGTAATTATGTTGGAAGGAAGATGTGGTAAAGTGTGAAATTGTCGTAGCCCTATCATCACAAGTCACATCGCAAGACTTGAAGAAAATAAACTAAAGAAAAAGTTTTGGTAGGAGCCCAAAAATATTGTGAGCTATCAAATTAGTTTGAACTCGGATTATGAGTTTACCATATGTGTAACTGGTGAGGAAACATTATGTATATATGCATTTAAAAGATTATAGTAAGGATATTGGTATAACTGATCTCGGAGAGGAATTGGGAAGGATGGTTTGAGGAACATAATCGTTAAGAGTAGGAATTGAGTAGCGATAAAGTAATGTTGCACAACATTTGGGGTGTCAGGATAAGAGAGATTGTGACGAGGATGTAAAGAATCAGAGGGTCTGACTAATGAACTACAAGGGTCAATACAGTGCGTATCTAAAATCAATGAGTATGAAAAGAGGTAGTCCGAGACAGCATCAAAGGAGTAAACGAAAGACGCCGTATTCGAGCAAGGGAGTTGCCCACTAATAGGGAAATAAAGAACAAGAACGAGAGAGCATTCGTAGAATGGCAAGTAGCCGAGACCTAGTAAGGCAAAATTTACTGTAATAAGGACAAAATAAGAATGAGATACTAGTTGATTTCTGATTATGTACATGAGGACAAAAGGCGATGGAATTCACAAATGAGTTCAATGAACGAGTTAAGGAAGAACGAGAAGAGACTGACCCAATTTATAGTCTAAGCACATGGTAACCAAGCTCTAAGGGGAGGAAAACCGTTCTGGGGAATCAAAGATGATTTCATGGGTTTACAAACTACAACATTCGAGGACGAATGTTTCTAAGGGGGGAAGGTGGTTACACCCCAAAAAATTTCGCGTTACCAAGACTGTAGACGGCTTAGTATGAGCTCAAGGAAGAGTAAAGTTATACAATGATTAAGGATTAAGATTATATTATATGAGTATAATAATAACGTATATATGACATTTGGAGACCCTATGTCGTAAATAAGTTAATACGTTACTTGATGAATAGCCCTCGTAACCGTAAGTTAAGGTGGGGCCCACATGCCAGGATTTTATAAAGGACATATGAAAAATTATATGAGTAGTACATGGGAAATTGAGCAAGTCTTAAGAAGGACCCTTAAGCCAAATATGGGCACAAGCCCTCCAAAAGGATGATTTAAGGATACTTTTTCGGATGATCTGATTTAGAGAGGTCAAAACGCCATTATAAGTTTGGAATTTGGACAAACACCAAAAATAAAAGTTGTAGATAATTGAAATAGCTGTCCAACCATAGGTCGTGGGCCCTCATACAATGTCAGGATCAAACGTTATGAGTATTTTAAGATAGACTGTCAGAGCAGAGGAATTTGCTCTGCCTGAACGCACCCCAAGGTTGTGTGATCGCGCTGAGCAAATTTGAAATCGGTCCAGGCAGACCCTGGACCGTTATAAAAAGGGGCCTAACCCTTATTTTCCTCATCAAACACCTCAAACTCTCTCCAAAAATCTGGAGAATTCTCCCCAATTCCCAAGACCAAATTTTGAGCACAAATCAGGTATAATTTCTGAATTCCGATCCAAACAGCGTATAGTTGCGATTATAAAATCATATAGCGGCATGCTTTGGCTCAAGTTCAAGAAGGAAAGTGAAGATATAGCAATAATATTGGGATTAAGGTATGAATCTCTTATCATTAATGTTCATTTCGATTTAATTACGGAGGTAAAGTCGTTAAATAATTGTATAGCGAGTTGGTTAGTTATGGAAATTGGAAAACACCGTGTGGGGTGTTTTATGGAATATTTTGGTGTTGATAATAATGTTATAGTCATTGTTGTCGTTGTTGGTTGCTGAATTATAATTTCGAGCTAGGCATATAAACAGAGGATCTTGCCCAAATTTCGCATTTTAAGGGAGATTAAATTTGAAGGCTTAGGATAAGTATATAACAATGGGCCTAACCATAATGTGAATGGTCTTATATGTTGATTGTGAGACCGGATATAGGTGGGAAAGCCGATATGTGAATTTTCAGGTATGTTAAGACTCGTCCCTTTCTTTGAAAGACATGATTCTTATGTTATGATCCCATAAATGTTTCCATAATCACCTTGTTTCCAAAAGCTGAAAGTTCATGATTCTTAAAAGCTTCTTATGATGTTAAAGATGAGAATGTTTCTATGATGATTGCGATGATGATGATTTTATGTTTAAACATCTCAAGTTATGATTTCAACGATAATATGAGAATGTTAAGTTATTTCATGATTTCTCAATCATATTCATTGTTGTTGGTACGGTAATTCCATTTCTAATGATATCCAAGTTCGTCGTTCTTGATATTCTTATAACACTATTGATCTCATCCTAAGATAGTTGATCCTCTAAGGAAAGATATCGTGATAATGATAATGATGATGATGATGTGCTTTTATTTATGTACTCTTATATATGTATATATATGGTCATAGGTGACACCAAGTCCCTAAAGGGCCGGGTGCGAATATGATCGAGTCCCAAAAGGGCTAGGTACGGATATGATTGAGTCCCGAAAGGACTGGGTACGGATATGGCCGAGTCCCGAAAAGGCCGGGTACGCATGCTACCGAGTCCCATAAGGGCCGGGTACAGATGCTACCGAGTCCCATAAAGGGGGTACGGATGCTACCGAGTCCCATAAGGGCCGAGTATGGATGCTATCGACTCCCATAAGGGCCGGGTACAGATACACCGAGTCCTAAAAAGGGCCGGGTATGGATAATACCGAGTCTATATGGTCGGGTACGGTGTTGTATTGTATTGTATGGTATTGCGTAGGTAGACATGCGGATATATGAAATGTTTCTTCCAGAAAAAAAGGGTAAGTAAGGATGACGAATGTCTTAAGAGATATTATGAGATGTAAATGGTTCCTTTACTTCACGTTACTTTCCATATTTCCATCATGTTACTATTCATGCCTTACATACTGAGTACTCTATTCGTATTGACGTCCCTTCTTGTGGACACTGTGTTCATGCCCGCAGTAAAAGCAGGGGAACGAATCAGATCCTTAGTAGCTCTGTCAACGGAATCTCAGAAGCGCTCCAGTTGTTTCGGAGCCGTAGCTATTGGTACTACTCTTTTGTATATCTATGTTTGGGCATGGCGGAGTCCTGCCCCGTCCTTATGGATTCATGTATTCTATATAGAGGCTCGTAGACAGATGTATGTACTTAGAGATTCTATAACCTTATCAGTTCTTCTTGTTGTATAATAATTTGATAGCCTTGTTGGCTTATGCTTATAGGCTTAGCTGTTTATGACCGTACTAAGTATGTGTGGTCCACCTAGGAATGCTTACGGAATGTTAGACCAGTGGTGCTCGGTAGGCTAGTACCGGGTACCCGTCATGGCCCTCTAGCTAGGTCGTGACATCAATATAGAGCTGGGACAATGCAAGTCACTCCGCTACAGCTTTTCCCTTCCTTAAAGCCTCTGAACACTAAAAGTCTAGAAATAAAAGACTCAATGAGTCATAATTATTCAAATCACAATACCAATGCAAGAAAACCTTTCCATTTACCCCATTCCAAGGGGTGGATGATTTTCTAGGTGCTAAGCAACCTATCAAGGCCTTAGTAATCACTAATCATCAATTCATAACCATATTCTACCAACATTCCCACTACAAGCAGATTTTATGGTCAAGATACTGTTTTTATAGAACCCTAGGCCACAATTCACTTAGTTTATGGCCCTAAGTGTTCAATTTATGGTTAAGAGAAACTAACCTGAGCCTTTAGATGATAACTAAGTGATAATAACCATAGTCCATCAAGTTTTGAAGGTTTATTAATATTTTAGGGTTTCTATTTCAATTTCACCATTAAAGACCCATGAAGGGGATAACAATCGTGAAGGAGAATGGAATGATAGAATGGAATTGATGGAACTTACCTCTCAAGAGTTTCTTGCCCTAGCTTGGAATTTCACCCTAGGTGCTTGTTGGAAGTGTGTTGGTGTTTTTTGAATAGAGAATATGAAACTAAGAATATAAAATTCAGGTTACTATTTTTCGTCGACCGCTACAACGGTCATCATGCCGCTGCAGCGGTCCCGCTATAGCTGTCACAGACCCAAAGGAAATTCGTTCATCGCTATGGCGGTCGACTCACCGCTATGGCGGTCGACTCACCGCTATCGCTGTACCGCCATAGCGGTCAATCATCCGCCACAGCGGCCACACTACAAATGGAAGGCCGCTGGCAGCGGTCCACCCAGCGCTCCAGCGGTACCGCCGCAGTAGTACTCCCACCGCCACAGCGGTCCATTTTGGGTAGTGAGCTCAACTTTTTGTCCAGTTTTTCCCCCTGTCACCCAACACTTCATCCGAGGCCTCAAAAACACAAAACAAACGTGTACATATATATAAAGACGCCCTAGGAATCCACCCGTGGCCTCGGAATTTCCAACGAAATTCTAATTTTCTACGTCACCCCCAATGGACTCAAGACAATCAAGTAACACCCACAAACAAGTCAAATCTCAGCTCATAAGCTCACACGATTTAGTTTCTATTGGCTCGTTCTACCCTTGGTAAGGTTATATTTAGTGGGGTAATCCTACATTTCCCATAACGACCGGAAGGATCATTACACCAGATACCAATTAAAACACCGTTCCTCCCCGAATGGACAAAGATGAGAAATCTAGGGAGGAGTTACCTGTCTCGGCGAAAAGTTGAGGGTATTTGCTACTCATATCATATTCTGTTTCCCAAGTAGCTTCCTCCACTGGATGATTCTTCCACTGAAATTTCACGGAGGCTATTTCCTTGGACCTCAACTTGCGAACATCCCTGTCTAAGATAGCAACGGGCTCTTCTTCATATGGTAAATTCTCATCTAGCAAAATCGAATCCCAACGGATTATATAGGAACGATCGCCGTGGTACCTCTTCAACATCGACACATGAAACACTGGATGAATGCCTGATAGACCCGGAGGTAAAGCCAACTTGTAAGTCACTTCTCCCACACGTTTGAGGATCTCAAATAGACTAATGTGCCTCGGGCTAAGCTTGCCCTTCTTCCCAAACCTCATCACACCCTTCATGGGTGAGACCTTCAACAATACTTGCTCTCCTTCCTCAAACTCCAAATCTCGGACTTTGTGGTCCGTATACTCCTTCTGCCTACTCTGCGCCGCCAGAAGCTTGGCTTGAATCACCTTCACCTTCTCTAGGGACTCTCTCAGAAGATCGGTACCCTACGGCCTCACCTCGAATGCATCAAACCATCCAATAGGAGACCTACACCTCCTTCCATACGACACCTCAAATGGGGCCATATCAATACTCGAGTGATAGCTATTATTGTAGGCAAACTCGGCCAAAGGCAAGAATTGATCCCAATGCCCACCAAAATCTATCATGCACGAACGAAGCATATCTTCAAAAACCTGGATAGTCCGCTCAGACTGCCCGTTAGTCTGAGGGTGAAAAGCTATGCTAAGATCCAACTTCGTACCCAACTCCTCATGCAAACACTCCTAAAACCTGGATGTGAACGTGGTGCCTCTGTCGGACACGATGGAGATGGGAACCCCGTGAAGTCTAAGCACCTCACGAATGTAGACATTAGCCAATTTCTCCGCATCATAAGTTATCTTCACCAGAATAAAGTGGGTAGACTTAGTCAACCTGTCAACAATAACCCAGATAGAGTCAAACTTCCCTAGCGTTTTCGAAAGACCCACCACGAAATCCATGGCTATTCTTTCCCACTTCCATTCAGGAATGAGCATCCTCTGCAGTGTACCCCCAGGATTTTGATGCTCATACTTCACTTTTTGGCAATTCAGACACTGAGCAACGAACTCTACTATGTCACGTTTCATCCTAGTCCACCAGTAATGTTTCCTCAAATCACGATACATCTTAGTGGCACCAGGATGGATAGAATATCTTGAACTATGAGCCTCTATCAAAATGGTCTTGATCAAGTCTCCCACACGTGACACACATACTCGTCCTTTGATTCGCAGCACGCCCTTCTAATTAATCACGGCCTCTTTGGCCTCACCAAGCAACACTTTATCATGTATTTTACACAAATTTAGCATCCTCAAACTTCTTAGCCTTAATCTGCTCTAAAATTGATGACAGAGCCTCAACACAAGCCAACACCTTGCCTGTGTTAGAAATATCTAGCCTCATAAAGCTGTTAGCCAGAGTCTGAACCTCTCTAGCCAACGGACGCTCCAAAGAAATCAAATGAGCCAAACTCCCCATACTAGCCGCCTTACTGCTCAATGAGTCAGCCACTACATTTGCCTTACCAGGGTGATACAAAATGGTGATGTCATAGTCTTTCAGCATTTCTATCCATCTCTGCTATTTAGAGTTCAGATCCTTTTGAGTGAACACATGCTGCAAACTGTGATGGTCTGTGTACACCTCACAATGGACACCATACAAGTAGTGCCTCTATATTTTCAACGCAAATACCACTGCTGCCAACTCTAGATCATGAGTAGGATAGTTCTTCTCATGCACCTTAAATTGTCGAGAATTATAAGCAATCACCTTCTTTTCCTGCATCAAAACAGCACCTAAACCAAAACGTGAAGCATCACAATAAACAACAAAATCCTTGTCCTCCATGGGCAATGCTAGAATTGATTCAGTAGTCAACAAAGTTTTGAGCTTTTGAAAGCTCTCCTCACACTCATCAGACCACTGAAACGGTACCTCTTTCTGAGTCCAGCGGGTCAAATGAGAAGCAATAGAGGCAAACCCTTTCACAAACCGATGATAGTAGCTGGCCAGACCCACGAAACTACGGATCTCGGTCACTGATGTGGGCCTAGCCCATTCCCTAACTACCTGAATTTTCTGAGGATCCACCATAATACCTTCTTTTGAAATAACATGGCCCAAGAAAGACACAGAAGACAACCAGAATTCACACTTGGAGAATTTAGCATATAACTCCTTCTCTAGCAATACACCAAGAGAAATTCTCAAATGTTTCTCATGCTCTTCCTTACTCCTAGAGTACACCAGGATATCATCAATGAACACTATCACAAATGAGTCTAAATAGGGCATAAACACACTATTCATCAAATCTATGAACGCAGCTGGGGCATTTGTAAGCCCAAAAGACATAACCAAGAACTCATAGTGCCCATACCTAGTCCGAATAGCGGTTTTAGGAACATCCTCTACCCGAATCTTTAACTGATGGTACCCTGACCTTAAATCAATTTTAGAGAACACAGAAGCTCTATGTAACTGATCGAACAAGTCATCAATACGGGGAATGGGATACTTGTTTCGGACAGTTACCTTATTCAGTTGACGGTAAACAATACGCATGCGCATTAGACCCATCCTTTTTCTTAACAAACAGCGCAGGAGCACCCCACGGAGAGGCACTCGGGCGAATAAACCCTTTACTCAGAAGATCTTGCAATTGCTCTTTCAATTCCCTGAGTTCTGCTAGCGCCATTCTATAAGGTGGGATAGAGATAGGACGAGTCCCTGGGTCTAAATCAATCCTGAAATTAATGTCGCGATCCGGTAGCGTACCAGACAAGTCCGCGAGGAACATATTCGCAAACTCGCGTACCACTAGAAGTGAATCAAGAGATGGGGTATCTGCACCGGTGTCACGAATATGTGCCAAATAAGCTAGACAACCCTTCTCTGCTAGCTTTTTAGCACGAATAAAGGATATTATTTCTTAGGGAGGGGATGATGTGCCGCATATTTACGTCACATTTAATGCTTTCAATGGCGGTTTTTACTTGTGTTTCAAGAAATTTTGTGTTATTTTTACGTGTTTTTATTATGTTTCTAGTAATACGAGGTCCCTAGAGCCTGAGTGTGGAAAACAAGCGAAAAAGAGTTGATCACTGGAAAAACTAGAGATTTAGGAATTTTATTGGAAATTTAGCCTGAGCGTTCGCACAGGTATGTTACGCGTTTGCGCCCACGCGCGTTAGTGACTCTACGCGTTTGTGCGAGTGTGTCACGCGATCGCGCTGAAGAAGAGCAGTGGTGCTGACATCATCCACGCATTCTCATTGCCACGTGGCGCGTTCGTGGTGAAGGCCTTCAGGCCCATTCCAAGCAGAACTTGGATTTTGACGATTTTTTCTATTCCAGTTCATTTAAAAAGCCAACTGGGAGCATAGTAAAATTATCTTTGGCATAAAACACAAGTTTGGAGGCTAGGGTTCCTACGTATATTTTCTTTCTTTTATTCAAACCTTGTTTATGGGAATTTCTTGGTGACAATTGAGATTAAAACTCTTGTTGTGCTAATTTATTGATCGACATTATTTTTGATCAAGTAAGTTATTGTTATTTTAATTATTCTTGTTCTTCAATGTTTCTCAAGGGAGTAGCTAACACTAGGACTTTCCCATTTACTTTGTTTGAAACTTGGAAGAGGAAGAACGGGGTTGGGATACAATAATTAACATGAATTTGGGGCGTTAACCCCCATCTAATGGAAATTGACCTAGGAATAGGCAATATCACTTATGGCCATAGTTGGGTGTTCTTAATGCTTCTAATTGCTTTAGGGATATTCAATTAGGTAGTCTAGTTAATCTTCGAGAGAAGTTAATTTAGAGTCATTACCCGGGGCTAATGAACATAATATTACCATTATCTGTAATTCGTGAAATATATTGAATTGTTACTTGAGAAGTAGCTTCCTTTATTCAATTCTTGTGGCCATGATCAATTTACTTGCTTTCTAGATTAGATTTAATATTTTTACATTTTATCAAAACCATATATAAAAACCACCATTGATGCATTCAGCCTAGCTATTGTTGGTGATAATTCCTAATCTGCTTAAACACCTACATATTGTTCTTTGTGGGATTCGAACCCAACCTTGTTGGGTTACTATATTTGTCAACGTCCGCGTTATGCCATTATAAGATGTAATTTGAGCGTATCAAATATTGGCGTCGTTGCCGAGGAACAATTAGCGTATTTTGTCTAATTTAGGAAATAAGCTAACTTGCTTCGAACTGAACCTGTGAATATTTGTATAGTTGTTTTCTATGTTTTATTTTATTTTTAGAAAAAAAAGGGCATCTTTCTATCAAAACTTGTTTAGTAGTGATTTTTATTGTGAGCATTGCCAAATTGGTGAGTTCAAACTCATGACGGAGTGCCTGCTAGGTGAGGGTAACGAAAATAAAAAAACCTTGGAAGAATACTTGGAAACTAGTCTCCGACTTGGTTTGATGACAGAAGAAGAAAATCTACCATGGGCATTTGATCCAGATCAAAATCAATATGAACTCTCCAATGCTCAAGTTGAAAAAGTAATCCCTCTGTTGGGGGTCAATCATGAAGATGAGTTTATGGGGGAGACCAAAGAAAAAAATAAATCGGAGTCAACCTTTGTTCTGAAAAATATGGTTGTTGTTGACTCCAATCCGAGGAAAAAGAGGATGTCGAAATTCAAGAAGTTCAAACGCTATAAATCCTGCAATTTGAAAACTCAAGAAGGCAGAACGATATTTCTCGCTTGAAAGCCAAGAAGTGTAAGATGAAAAATATTATGCTTGGCTTGTTCATCTACTTACCACCCCCTGCCGCTCGTGGTCAAAAACTTGAATCCAAGTTGGGTGCCCAATTCATAAGCTCCAAATGGCGAGAAAAGAGGTAAAGTTGGTAACCGTCGTGCCGCGACGTTCAATAAAGCGCTTGGTGGGAGGCAACTCATCATTTATGAATTTTTAGAATAGTATATTTTATTGTTTTTGACTATCCTATAGAGTTTCAGAAATTTTAGGAGTCTATTTAAGCAGGGCAACAATTTTCAGACCATACTCCTGAAAACTGCGATCTGGAAAAAAGAGGTCTCAAACACCTCTGCGCGAACGCACTGAACAAAATAAAAAAAAAAAATTGGTCAGCGTGAACGCGCTAGATGACCACGCGAATGCGCCAGCGCGGAGGCCCCAGGTAACCAAACGTTTAAAAACAGAAGCAAAAGGGGTAACAAAACGACTAAAATAAAAAAATAACCCCCATTTCTCTCACTTTTCTCTCAAACTCAACTTCAATTCTTTAGAGATTCGTCAACTTGCAACTACAAGATATGTGATTCTCTCACTCTCTTGTTCATAGAGTTGTTTTTATCTTCTTGTGGTGTGAAAATTTGTGGAAGAAACTATGTTTAGTTTCTCTTGTTTAAACACTAGAATTGGGTGAAATTGTTGAATCTTGGGTGAAATCATTGTTGTTAGTTGTTGTGTAAGTGAGATGAGAGTGTTTGGAGTTGATTGTGACAAATTGGGGCAAGAAATAACTGCTAAACCACCATGAAAATGGGTGAAAAATTTCACAGCCCCTAACCGTTCGACAATATTCCCCTGAGAATGCTGAAATCTTTGTTTAGCGCGATCGCGTAGGTCCCTAGCACGAACGCGTAGAAAGAAAAAATAAAATCAGCACGATTGCGCCCCTGTGTTACGCGAACGCGCTGAAGGAAAATAGGTAGTGGAAAAACAGAATGCTCGCACAGAGTTGCCCGAAACTTTTGTGACCCAGTTCTTTGGCCTAATTGCCTCATTATACATTGTTTCAGGTATCCATACTTATGTTCGACATGTGTGTTCATTTTGTAGGTACTTAAGCCTGAAAAATGGCTACAACATACAATGTTGCCCAAGTGCCCCAGATTGAATACTACGATACCACAACCTTTCAGTCAGCAAAATGTTCTAAGCTCTATGATAGACTGTTGGGAAAGAGCTTCGTCGAAGAAAGGGGCATCTTAATAAAAAATTTGGAAGAAATGATGCCCGAGTTCTATGAAAGGCTGGTAACAAGCGGATGGATACGCTTTGCGGATGAACCGATCAAGGAAAATTATACCCTTATGAGGGAATTCTATGCAAATGCTACAGAGGAGGACATTACAAATTGGGTGACTGTCAAAGTTAGAGGCGTGGATGTCCTGTGCAATGCTTCTCAAATGAATGCCTACTACGATCTACAGGATGGTGATAACAGTGAGATGGTGCAGAGGTACGAACAAATGAAGCAACAATGGTTTGTGAACCACTTTCACGGTGGGGAGCAACCAAAGTGGTTGACTATTATGCAAAGAAAGATTGACTCCACAGAGTTCACTGCTGAGGCCAAAACTTGGCTAGATATTGTGACATCCAGGGTGCTGCCTTTTAAAAATGATTCAGAGGTGCCCCTTGAGAGGGCTAAACTAATTTGTGCTGTGATGGAAGGGTTTCCGACGGACGTGGGGAGGCTTATTATGCAAGAAATACTGGAGGTGGTGCTTGAAAAGACTAAGAGTCTATTCTTCCCATCGTTGATCACTTATTTGTGCTCCAGTGATAGGATGCCCATGAGGCCGGGTGACAAATAAAAGGAGCCCACTGGACCAATTCATCCATTGAAGAAGAGAGGGCCCGATAATGTGCAGAAGAAAAGGAAGATTGACGTAGCAGCCCCGTCATTTGGGCAGTTCATCTCTACTACATCGAATTTGACTTCCCCTTTCCACTGATGGGGCATCTGCTCCTACTCCAGCTATACCACCCTTGCCACCACTGTAGGAGGCCGCCAGGCCTTTTGATACCTCAAATTACACCTATTAATGGTGTAAAGCGGACGTTGTCAAATATAGTAATCCAAACAAGGTTGGGGTCGAATCCCACAGGGAATATAGAGACAAAAAGGTACTAATTATTTATGTAACTAATCTCTAGATGCTTTAATTTTATTCCGAATAGTATAGAGGAGAGATTTGGTTTGTGTTCACTATTTTGAAGTATTTCAAATTTGTTTGGATTGGAAGAACCAAAGTTGTGTCCCCGCGGTGATTGGATGTTATGCTATGGGTATTAATATGATATATTTCTAATGGGACGGGATTTTGTATGCACTTAATCTCTAATGCACTTCCTAATATTTTCCAATAGTTAGAAAGTATTTCTTTTCATGATTTTCCCAAATGTAGAAAAGTTGCAAGTAAGATCGATTAAATATGCCAAGTAGAACTCATCTTATCCCTAAGTGAGTTCATTAAACGAGGGTTAGCGCCCCGAGTCCTTGTTATATTATTTCAAATCACACCCTAGTTCATCTTTCCAAATAAACTAGGATTTGTGCATAAGCAAGTGTTTGCAACCACTAACTAACAATGAATGTGATAAATAATAAAACACATCACAACCCATTATATATATACAATGTTAGAAACCCATTACATAACACCCATCATTTGGGTTCACAACTTTGATTAAACACATAATGGTCTCAAAAGTAGTAAGCAATAAATGAGACATAAAGCTTACAAAGTGTGATAAAAATGATGGAAAATGGAATCTTATTGTCTTCACTAAGCTACAAAGGTGGAGTAATCAATGCTCACCCACCAATGGAACCTTGTTCACGTGCACAATAAAAAACTGGCTGCCAAAAATAACCTAAAATGTTCTTTAAATAGGCTCCAAAAATGCACAGCAGTGACTGACAAAATTGCCCCTGATAGCAAGATCGACGGACCATCGATCGTTCGACGATCCGTCAATTCCTCGGTCCTTTATATCTTCAGCGATGTGATCCATTCAACGGTGCCGTTGACCAGTTCGACGCTCCGTCGAGTATTCCGTCTTTCTCTCTTCTTGTTGACAGAGCTTGATTGACGACACAAACGACGAAGCGTCGATCAGTTCGATCCTTCATCGATGGCTCCGTCCTTTGTCGTCTTCAACTAAGGCCATCGCTGGAAAATCGAGCTTATCGACGCTTCGAAGGACGGTCCGTCGGTTGATCGACGGGACTTCGATTCTTCATTTCTAGCCAATTTTTCCTTTGTCCTTTGTTTTTGCTTTTGGGCCATTGATTTCCTAAAACACAACAAAAACATATTAACAAGAACCAGACTTACTTGAAAACAACCAAAATTCATAGTAAAAAGGCATCAAATGTGCCACAAATCCGCGGCACATCAACACCCTCAACTTAGGATCTTTGCTTGTCCTCAAGCAAGTCAGACAAAACAACCACAAAATAAAACTACAACTATGCTAAAAGTAAAGTAAAAGTGACTACAATGGTGCTTGCTCATCACTACCGGCATGTGCATTTTGCAAATCAACCCCCTCTTTCCTCATTCCCAAAGGTTCTTTCATAATAACTTATTAGAATTGACCATGACGCTTCAATCAGTGAAATCACATTATCAGAAGCATTTATGCGTGTGAGTATTCACCATTATGCCCTCACTTAGATTAGAGAATGTCCCACACACAATTTTACGATAAGAACCGGGACAAGGATGGATGAGAATAGAATGCACCCGCGCTCACAAAGAAGTTCATGATTTACAAGTGCAGATATCATATGCTTGCCTTTAGTTTCAATGCCTAACACTTTCGGATGGTTCAGTTGTGATCATTATAGGACTTGTTCTTGGGTTGTAATGTAGGCTCGGGGACGGGTAGGATACTCATTTGGGAATTAGTGACTCATCCTTCTCGACACTATAGATTTTCACCTTTCTTTTCATGCCCATTCTATTCATTCTTCAACTCATGACTAAGATGTGATTTTATTCTTACTAGAATTTACAATCTTTTTATGAGACAATATTATTATTATTATTATTATTATTATTATTATTATTATTATTATTATTATTATTATTATTATTTTAATAAAACACTTTTCTCAAATTTGATCCGCTATCACATCCAGTTCTCGACTATGCAACTCACACACCCCCAGCTTTAGGCTCTTGGCCTCTACTTCACACATATACCACCCCCAGCTTAGGCGATTTGCCTCTTTTCTCTAGTAGTGTCAAGGAGGGAACGGGTGCAAAGATGGAATGAATTCATGAAGCGGGGAAAAGGTTTGTTACGACTAATCAAGAGAAAAACTCAAAGGTTAAACATGGGAACTAGTGATATTCATATAGAACGGGTTTTGGGCTTTTTAAGGTTAACGTGACTATTTACAAGGAAAGCCTATGATCATTTCACAACCAACTATCCTAAGAAATATAGCACAACCTACCAGGCAATTTCTAGATCCACATATGCTAACAATGAACACAAGAAGTTCTCACACGCACAATGGCATAAGGATTTGAACACTCAACTCATACACACTCTAACATCTATGATGTCACAAAAAGAACTATACATGTCAATTCATTACAACTTACGATACGCAATAAACTTTCGGAGGGGTCAATTTCAAATCAATCCATTTTCAAGTTCACAAATATCCTTTTTCATTCAAAATTCATGCCATAAGTTCAAAATGCAACAACCATGAAAGTCACAATTACTTTAAACAATATTTAACACATATATACACTACAAGATACATCAGGTTACCCCACCCCCAGCAAAAAGAGGATGCATTGTCCCCAATGCATCAAAAATCATACCATCACCCCATGGTGGAGGGGCCGACCTGAGATGCTCTAATCCTGCTGTTGCTGCTGAGGTGTCTCCTCCGCAGCAGTGTGAATGGGAACCCTCTCTCTGCGCAGCTCGGTGGACTCGCAAGAGGTGGAGCCGGCGGCCCCGTGGCACAGTCCCGAGGAGCTATCGTAATCGGCCTGACTAGTGCTGGGATAGCACTAGTCTTTGGAAGATGCGCCGGTGAACCTCGTGTCCAGGCGAGACCGCCGAATACCCTCCTGAAGCTCGGGGTCTTCATCCTCATTATCCTCCCCCGCATCCTCATCATTAGCTAATGTGTTAGGCCTCTTTCTCTTGCAACTTTCCCTAGGCTCATCCTCAGTCACCAAGTCAACTACTCTGATCAAATATGAAATGCTGGCGACTGGTGCAGGTGGTGTCGGGTTATCTACAATAACCTGCTTTCTTGTCCGAAGGGCCTTAATCTCAGCTCTGAGCTGGTCAAGCTCGGCCTTCAAATCTCCCGAAGTACCACTCTCACTCTTCTTCTCAATAGTGAGTATCCGCATCTCTAAACTGTCAAGTCGCGCATTTACCCTAGCGTGATGCCTCTCCATAGCCTCCTGAAGAGGCTCCAACTCTGGTGCAATCTCTTTCCGGACAAACCTACCCAACTGCTGTAATATCCGGGTCACCTGCTGATCAGCACGCTCTGCCTTGATGGCAAACTCTCTGAAGTTGGCTCTGTTGAGGACAAAGAGATCCTCGGAGGCCGATGCTGTGGCTGACGGAGGAATAGGAGATGAAGATGGGACAGCAGGCTGAGGTGGTGCCTCTGAAGAAGGGGTAGCATCAGCTACGGATGGTGTGGAGGCCTCTGCTATGGACAGTCCCTTTGTGCCCATATCAACTGTGCCCTGTGGTACTGAATCCATAACATGCTCAGTCTGCTTATCCATAAGGTCTAGCAATGAAGTACTGGTGGCCTAAGATGAGGGTTTCATCCTTACTCCATGTGATGTCACACACCTTTGTTGCGGGGAGAGTGGCTGCAAATGTATCAATGTGCCTCACCGGGCCAACCTACACAACTGTGTGATAAGGCACGGGAATATCAAGGCTGTCGCCTCCTGTGGTACGCGTGCCCGAATGGATCTACTGATCAATTCACCTAAGTTCATTAGGTACCTGGATAGCATGGCAGCCACAACCACTGCTCTGTCCGGCGTGACTATGTTATCTGCTCCCGTGGGCAGAACTCGATATATGACGAAATTCTACCAAAATTTAGCTTCCAAGCTGATATCCGCCCTATGTATTTTGGCAGCCAAGTTTCTCACCCATGGGGCCTGGTCCGCCTACCCTCTAGCCATCACCATCGCAAACCATTCCCTTACAGATTGCTTAGCCTTTCTTTCAAACTTATCATCATATTCCACTGTGGTCAGTGCCACGAAGTCATCACCAAAATAAAACCTATTGATTGTGCGGGCTGAGATATCAACATAGACACCCCGAACATACACTGTGTCTAATGAAGGGGCGACTTTCAAAGCTCTCTTGTTCTTGTGCCGCTGCTCTAGCATCACTCTGTAGGTAGCATAGAATTCCCGAACCATGGTCGGGCAATAATCCCTGGAGGCTGTGTGAATGCCTCAAGATGATAGTGCTGGATGAGATCAGTAATCTAAGGGTAGCTCTCTAAGCCGCTCATACTGATTTGTTCTTCTTCTTGAATATTCCTTCTCGGATTACCCCCGCTGACTGTAGTCGCCCCCTTTATATAGTACTTTCGGCACCCCTCATAGGGGAATCGGATTGCAGCTACCTCCATCTTTTGCAGCCGCAGCCGCTCTTGTTCCTCATCTGAATTTCGCTCAGGAGCGGCTGGTTGCTTTGTTGCTGCCTCGCTAGCACTATGTGGAGGATGAAGCCCCCTCTGTAGACTGGGAGGAGAGTGGGGTGGGTGATGCTGCTCGGGGAGTGGTGGCCTGTGCCCTCAATCTAGTCGTTGGGACCATCGCTTGACGTTCAGAGTCGGAGGGTTCATCCCTAAAGGTAAGGGTTGTTTGTCCCCTACCTCGGCCTTTTCTAGAACCACCACCCCGTTTGACTGGATTCTTTGGAGCCATATCTGCAAAAAGAACACCCTTCGTTGTTGAGACAACCATAGAAATATAACAAAACCAGAAAAAAATGCAAAGCATGTGATAATGTTCGCAATGGGTCCGTCGGTCGTTTGCTGAGGAGTCGTCGAACAGATCGTCGGAGCGTCAAAGTGTCCGTCGAACCGATCAACGAGCCGTCAATCTCATCGTCAATCACTTGTTAGCCACTGGAAATTTAAACTTAACGACGGTGGGAAGGACGCCCCGTCGATTGAATGGACGGGCCGTCGAATCCACCGTCGAGTTGGTTTTGGTCCAGACTTCAGAGACACTCATTCGACGTTGAGAAGGACGGTCCATCGAGTCAATCGACGGACCATCGAACTGAGCGTCGAATGATTTTGCAGGCTGCTGCTAACAAATTCAATACACTCCTAGGGCCTTGGTGCAAGTCCTCACGTAGTTTGGGGTTACTCAAACTTCACCCCACGTTGGCTTGGGTTAGAATAGGGGAAACAATTGGCGGGAAAAACAACTCTGTGTTCGTAATGCCCTCCAAGCCAACATTACACACAACACCACACTTTGGCATTTCATCAAACGGGTGGCGGGCAAAACAACAAAAATCTCATGAATGAGGTGTGTTTTATCGTAATACCTACTGACTCGGCAACAGACCAATGAATCAACATCCAAAGCAACCTACCCCCAGCAAAAAAAATGAGCATCCCAAGCGAAATAATAGCAAAACATGGGGCAATTGGAAGGCAAGCAAAGGAAATAGAAAAAACATGGAATGCAAGCAAACAACTAGTATGAACAAGTGAACAAGTGATACATGATCTATCATACCTTAAAATTGAAAGGATACTTGATTGTAGGCCCTAAGGAATGATGAACACACAATATACCACTACTAGGGTTACACACAACAGAGGGAGAGAGGAACCTAGGGAGGGAATAATGGTGAAGGAAGGGAATGATGGTTCAGGGGTGTATTGAAGGGAGGGAAGAGAGAGAGAGAGAGAGAGAGAGAGAGAGACGACGCGGGGTTATATTCCCACTCCCCTGAACCGATGCGTCAAAAGGACGGAGTGTCGATTGGTTTGACGTTCCGTCGAGTGAAAACGTCTCTCTTTTTTTTTTTTTTTTTTTTTTTTTTTTACATACTATATGAAAAAGAGAGAAAAACGCCCTGTCGAACTGACCGTCGATCAGTTCGACGGAGCGTCAAACCTGTCGTCGAACTGCCATTATTTCCAGTGACGAATCTTTCAGGTGGTCCACTCCGACGGTGCATTCGAAGGCTCGTCGAACAGATCGACGGTCCGTCGAATGTGCCATGTATCTGCTTTCCTGGCAATTTTTGGGTTCAACTCTTAGGTTCCTCGACACATCAACAAACATCAAAACAACACAACAACAAAAATTAACGAAATGGAAAAACATATTGCGAAAATGAACATGGGTTGCCTCCCAAGAAGCGCACAATTTAACTTCGCGGTACGACGTAATACCACTTTTGGTGTTAAGGTCCGGTGCCATGTTTCAACCGGTGAGCATCAACAATCTTGTCCCCATTAACCATCCAATGGTAGTGCTTTACCCGATGGCTATTTACCTTGAAAGTACGAGTCCCATCGTCGGACTTTAACTCCATCGACCCATTGGGTGACACACTCACCAAAGTAAAAGGGCCGGACCACTTGGATTTCAACTTGCCAGGAAAGAGCTTCAACCTTGAATTGAATAGCAACACCGAATCACCCGGTTGAAAATCTCTCTTCAGAAGTTTGACATCATGATAGTGCTTCATCTTTTCTTTATACAAACTCGCACTCTCATAGGCATGATACCGAAACTCATCCATTTCATTCATTTGAAACAACCGCAACTTGGCTGCTTCGTCCCAATCCATGTTCAATTTTTTTAAGGCCCACAATGCTTTTGTGTTCAAGTTCAACTGGCAGATGGCAAGCTTTTCCAAACACCAACCGATAAGGAGAAGTACCAATGGGATTCTTGAATGCCGTTCTATAAGACCAAAGAGCATCGTCAAGCTTTAATGACTAATCGGTTCTATTTGCATTAACCGTCTTAGCTAAGATACTCTTTATCTCCCGATTGGAGACTTCGACTTGCCCACCAGTTTGGGGATGGTAAGGAGTTGCCACCCTATGCTTCACTCCATATTTCTCCATGAGATTAGCTAATTGCTTGTTGCAAAAGTGAGTGCCACCATCACTAATGATTGCCCTAGGAGTGCCAAACCTTGTGAATATGTTCTTTTTGAGAAAATTTGTGACACTCTTGCCGTCATTGTTGGGCAATGCTACAGCTTCGACCCACTTGGACACATAGTCAACCGCAACAAGGATGTATCACATACCACGAGAACTCACAAATGGGCCTATAAAGTCGATGCCCCACACATCAAATAGTTCAACCTCCATCACAAAATTCATTGGCATTTTGTGCTTCCTCCCAATTGACCCTTGTCGTTGACATTGGTCACAAGATTTCACCATTAAATTTGCATCATGATAAAGGGTGGGCCAATAATAGCCACATTCAAGCACTTTTGCTGCTGTGCGGTTCCCACTGTGATCACCTCCCACGGGAGAGTCATGGCAAGCTTTTAAGATTTTCATGGCCTCAGATTCGGCCACACATCGCCGAATGATGTTGTCAGCACAAGTGTGGAATAAATAGGGCTCATCCTAATAGTATTGACGACTATCTCTCAAAAATTTCTTCTTTTGATAAGCCTTGATGTCGTCGGGGATAGGACCCGTCACCAAGAAGTTGGCGATATCTGCATACCAAGGAGCAACCTCACAAGATACAGCCAAGAGTCTCTCATCGGAGAAAACATCATTTAATTCAAGATCTCCACTCGGTCTCCTAGCTTCCTCAAGTCTAGGTAGACGATCTGCAACTTGGTTTTCACAACTTTTTTTATCTTTGACCTCAAAGTCAAACTCTTGCAACAACAATACCCAACGAATCAACCGCGGCTTTGCATCTTTCTTTGTCATCAAATATCTCAAGGCTGCATGATCTGTATGAACAACCACTTTGGATCCAAGTAGATAGGCCCGGAACTTCTCAAACGCATAGACAATGGCTAGAAGTTCGTGCTCGGTGACGGTATAATTCATTTGAGCTCCATTGAGGGTCTTGCTAGCACAATAAATTGGGTGCATAATTTTGTAGTGCCTTTGCCCAAGCACCGCACCAATAGCAAATCCGCTCGCGTCACACATGAGCTCAAATGGCAATGACCAATCCGGAGATACAATAATTGGAGTAGAGGTGAGCATTTCCTTCAACTCATTAAATGCCTTAAGGCACTTCTCATCAAACGCAAACTTAGCTTCTTTTTCAAGAAGCTTACACATCGGATTGGCGATCTTGGAGAAATCTTTGATGAACCGCCGATAGAAGCCGGCATGTCCCAAGAAGCTACGAACTCCTTTGACAGAGATAGGTGGAGGAAGCTTGGCTATAACATCAACTTTTGCTTGGTCTACCTCAATACCCTTCTCGAAAATCCTATGGCCAAGGACAATCCCTTCCTTCACCATGAAATGACATTTCTCCCAATTAAGTACAAGGTTGGTTTCTTCACACCGCTTCAATACCTTATCGAGATTGGCAAGACATTCGTCAAAAGAGTCACCAACAACCGAAAAGTCATCCATGAAGACTTCGAAGAAATCTTCCACCATATCCGAGAAAATAGACATCATACACCATTGGAAAGTAGCCAGGGCATTGCATAAGCCAAAAGGCATTCGGCTAAAAACAAAAGTGCTATAAGGACAAGTGAAAGTGATTTTCTCTTGGTCCTCTAAGGCAATGTTAATTTGGTTGTACCCAAATAGCCATCCAAAAAATAATAATAAAATCTTCCGGCTAGCCGATCAAGCATTTGATCAATAAAAGGCATAGGGAAGTGGTCTTTACAAGTTGCGGTGTTGAGCTTACGATAGTCCATACACACTCGCCATCCGGTGACTGTCCTTGTAGGAATCAATTCATTCTTGAAATTAGGGACAATGGTGATGCCCCCTTCTTTGGCACACGTTACCTTTGGACTAACCCATGGACTATTTGCAATTGGGTATACAACACCCGCATCCAACCATTTGATTATCTCTTTCTTGACCACTTCTTGCATAGGAGGGTTTAGCCTTCTTTGATGCTCTACACTTGGTGAACTATCCTCCTCAAGTTCGATTCTATGTTCACAAATACCGGAGGGAATCCCCCTAATATCCACAATAGTCCACCCAATAGATCTTCGATAAGCCCGCAACACTTCAAGCACCTTTTGAGTTTGTTCCTCATTTAACAAAGATGAGAGAATAACCGGTAAAGTATTATCTAGGCCAAGAAAAGCATACTTCAAATGAGAGGGAAGTAGCTTGAGCTCAAATTTTGGAGGCTCAATAATCGAAGGCTTAGCTGGAGGAGTGGTTCTTTTATCAAGATCAAGAGATAATTTATTTGGCTCATAAGAGTACGAACCCCGGCCAATAACAGAATTAACCGTTTCAATATACCCCTCCATGTCATCAGCCTCGAAGTTCACCAAAATAGCTAAAAGTGTTTCGTCAAAGTGCTCCTCCTCTAACTTATGCTCCACCGCTTCGTCTACCACATCGAAAGAATCAATGACCGAAATGCTCTCATAAGCACTAGGCAATTTTAACCCCTTGCTAGCTTGGAAAGTTACCTCTTCATCATTGACCCGAAATTTTATTTCATTCTTTTTCGAGTCCATTAGAGCTCTCCCGGTGGCAAGAAATGGTCTCCTCAAGATAATTGGGACTTCTTTGTCAACCGCACAATCAAGGATGACAAAATTCGCCGGCAATAAGAATCCCCCCACTCTAACAAGGACGTCATCAACAACCCCTACCGGTCTTTTGATGGTTCTATCGGCCATTTGGAGACGCATGCTCGTTGGTCTAGGTGTTCCCAAACCCGATTGTTTATAGATGGCTAGTGGCATCAAATTAATACTAGCCCCATTATCACATAAAGCACGAGCAAAATCATGATGACCGATGGTGCAAGGGATAGTGAAAGCCCCGGGATCTCCCTTCTTCTCAACCTTTGATGACGAAATAATAGCGCTCACACGGTGGGTGACTCCCACCGTATCATGCTTGATTGGTCTTTTCTTCGTCAACAAGTCTTTCAAGTATTTGGCAAATCCCGGCATCTCTTGGAATGCATCAAGAAATGGGATATTCATTGACAACCCTTTCAATTAGTCGTAGAAGCGTTGGCACTTGGCATTCTCTATTTTTTTCATCAATCTTTGTGGGAACGGGGGAGGGGATTTATATGTTTGAGTCAAGGGTTTAATTACCCCCGTGACCTTGCTCTTTTGAGTGCTACCCCCGGTAGCTTTTTCAACACTTGGCACCTCATCACCCTTGAGAACAATAGGGTGTGCCTCCTTCTCTTTCTCAACAACAATAGGCACTTCAATTGGCACCTCCAATTCTTCTTCAATTTCTTCCTCAATAAAATCATCAACAATCGGCTCGACAATGATAGGTTCAGCCACTCTCTCATTCACTGCATTAAGGATCTTCCCACTTCTAGTAGAAATAGCTTTGCATGAGGCAATGTGATCACCTCCACTACCCCTTGGGTTTGGAATTGTGTCGCTAGGAAGGCCCCCTCTTTGTGGTGGATGTTGCTCACGAGAAAGATCTCGTATTTATGACTCAAGTTTTTGAATCGAAGCGGTGTGAGAGCCTACCACTTCGGTCAAATTTTCCATCTTCTTGTCACTCTTATTTTGGTTGTCCAAGATCTTTTCAAGCATAGATTCCATTAGAGAGGTCCCTTGATCATTGGAAGGACCCTCTCGCCAATTTTGAGAGTTAGAAGAACAGTCCTTTGGTGGAACATAGGCATTGGAATTCCGATTACCATAATTATTGTTGTTGTAATCCCTCTTGTCCGAAACACCATATTCATTTCGGCCATATTGATTGCTTTGTTGTTGGGGTCTCCATTGCTTTTGATAACCCTCTTGAGAGTTATCGATATAATTAGCATCCTCACGTTGTGGCTGCCCCTTTAGATAAGTTTCCTTCGAGACTTGATACATTCCGGGAGCATCAGATGGCATTTCTTCAACAACATTCACACTCTTAGCTTCTTTTTCCGCAAGCCTTTTTCACAACAAATCCACGGTGGTTTGCAATTGAGCAAAAGCATGATCTCGCTCATGATTTTCTTTGGCCACCGCGGTGACAGAGGGGCTGCCATATGACAAGATTTCACTATCATTTGAATGACAAGCTTGATTATGGGTGGTGAGCTTATCGAGCAACCGAGTGATGTTAACAAATGACCTGTCCATGAAGCATCCCCCAGCGGCAGTATTGACAGCAATCTGATTCATTATATCTAACCCCTTGTAGAACTTCTCGGTGAGAATAGCATCCGGAAATCCATGAGTTGGAGATTGAGCTAGATAGTACTTGAAATGCTCCTATGCCGAATATAATTGTTCCCCAGTGTTTGAACTCAAAGATCTTATCTCGAAGTTCGACCTTTTTGCTCGGTGGAAACCACTTCTTCAAAAATGTATTGGCTAACTCGCTCCGGTGTGAATAGAATTCTTTGGGAAGCTTTTCATACCATTTCCTTGCTTGGCCAGCCAAGGAATATTTAAAGACCTGTAACCAAAGTGCATCAGCAGAAACATCACCTTGGGATTGTTGAGCACACACGTGCAGGAAGTTCTTCAAATGTTGGAGTGGACAATCCTCCGAAGAATTTCGAAAATAACCTTCAAGTTTTAATAGCTGATAGATAGAACTATCAATTTTGAAAGTACCATTTCCAGTCCTAGGAGGGACCACAGCAGAAGCATAATCAGCTTCATTGATGAATTCCGCAAATATATTCTCATCTTCATCCTCTTCTGGGGCAAGTGGGTTCACTTGGAGTCCACCTTGGTTTCCTTGATTTCGATTCTGTCTTCCTGCCATGTCCACCTGGTTCACCACAACAGCAAACAAGGTGTGATGGAATAGAAAAAGTTTTAAAGAAGAGTACACAACAATCAGTAATTTCAAAACCGTATTCCCCGGCAACGGCGCCAAAATTTGATACTCTCAAATTACACCTATTAATGGCGTAAAGCGGACGTTGTCAAATATAGTAACCCAAACAAGGTTGGGGTCGAATCTCACAGGGAATATGGAGAGAAAAAGGTACTAATTATTTATGTAACTAATCTCTAGAAACTTTAATTTTATTCCGAATAGTATAGAGGAGAGATTTGGTTTGTGCTCGCTATTTTGAAGTATTTGGAATTTGTTTGGATTGGAAGAACCAAAGTTGTGTCCCGCGGTGATTAGATGTTATGCTATGGGTATCAATATGATATATTTCTAATGGGACGGGGTTTTGTATGCACTTAATCTCTAATGCACTTCCTAATATTTTCCAATAGTTAGAAAGCATTTCTTTTCATGATTTTCCCAAATGTAGAAAAGTTGCCAGTAAGCTCGATTAAATATGCCAAGTAGAACTCATCTTATCTCTAAGTGAGTTCATTAAACGAGGGTTAGCGCCCCGAGTTCTTGTTATATTATTTCAAATCACACCTTAGTTCATCTTTCCAAATAAACTAGGGTTTGTGCATAACCAAGTGTTTGCAACCACTAACTAACAATGAATGTGAGAAATAATAAAACACATCACAACCCATATATATATATATATATATATATATATATATATATATATATATATATATATATATATATACACACACAATGTTAGACACCATTACATAACACCCATCATTTGGGTTCACAACTTTGATTAAAGAAACTACTCACACATAATGGTCTCAAAAGTAGTAAGCAATAAATGAGACATAAAGCTTACAAAGTGTGATAAAGATGATGGAAAATGGAATCTTATTGTCTTCACTACGCTCCAAAAGTGGAGTAATCAATGCTCACCCACCAATGGAACTTTGTTCATGTGCACAATAGAAAATTGGCTGCCAAAAATAACCTAAAATGTTCTTTAAATAGGCTCCAAAAATGCACAGCAGCGACTGACAAAATTGCCCCTGATAGCAAGATCGACGGACCGTCGATTCGTCGGTCCTTTATATCTTCAGCGATGTGATCTATTCGATGGTGCCGTCGACCAGTTCGACGCTCTGTCGAGTATTCTGTCTTTCTCTCTTCTTGTTGACAGATCTTGATTGACGACACAAACGACGAAGCGTCGATCAGTTCGACGCTTTGTCGATGCATCCGTCCTTTGTCGTCTTCAACTAAGGCCATCACTGGAAAATTAAGCTTATCGACGCTTCGAAGGACGGTCCGTCGGCTGATCGATGGGACGTCGATTCTTCATTTCTGGCCAATTTTTCCTTTGTTCTTTGTTTTTGCTTTTGGGCCATTGTTTTCCTAAAACACAATAAAAACATATTAAAAAGAACCAGACTTACTTGAAAACAACCAAAATTCATAATAAAAAGGCGTCGAATGTGCCACAAATCCACAGCACATCATCTTTCCAGTATATCTCCACCCAGGTTTATAGGGTGGACACTCTAAAAATCCCAGCAGCTAGTGGCTGGTCTCCTATCTGGAGAGGGCACATCTACAGTTCCTTCTGGATCTGGTGGTCCGACATTAGCAAGTGTAGTAGAGGAGCTGAAGAATATAAAGGAAAAATAGGGTAAGATGGAGAGGAGGCAGAAAAAGGCAAGAGAGCACGCCAAAAAGCAAAACAAGTTTTTGAACAAGATGATGAGTTTTCTGAAGGGTGTATGTGGAGCACAGAATGAGGAGGAAGATGAGGAATATTTTGTCATGCCAGCGCCCAGTAGCTCCAGCTCTGAGGATGCGCAGAGATGACTCTAGCACTCAGTGCTAGTAGGTATGCCTAAGATTTTTTGTATGCTTACGTGATGCAGTGGGGACACTGTAAATTTTTTAGTTGGGGCGGGCTACCTGGTATTGTTGTATTGTAAATTGTGTTTAGGAACCCCCTCGACTTTTCTTTGCCGGAGTTCTTTTCCTGAGGGGTTTTATTTTTTCGTTGAAACTGGCATGTTTAGGTTGTTGCTTAGGTTGAATAGAGTAGTTTTGACTTATTTGGTATTGTTCTGTAACTGATGGCATGTTGTTTGTGGTTTGTTGAAAATTTTGGACCCCTCAAAAATTTTGAAAGATGCATACTTAGAACAACTATTGATTGACATGATTGATTCTTTGTATGACATTATGATTATTGGGGTGTTGTGTGTAATGAATGATTACTTAGGAGGTCACAATTGTCTATGATCATCCTTATGCCAATGCGTGTGTGAGCTGTTAGTTTGCTCTATTTATGCATGTATAATCTAGAACTTGCCTAGTTAGTCACGTTTGAATCCGATAGTTGGTTTGGTTGTGAGATGATCTTAGGCTTTCTTTGAGTAAATAGTCACTTTGCCTAAATAAGCCTGACCATATAATTGTAAATATCCCTAGTTTTCCATTTTTGAGCATTTTGACCTTTTTCTTGGCTAGCCAATAATGAAACCTTACCCTTTGTGAAAACAATCCATCTTCACACTCGTTCCCTCCTTGATGCTACTAGATAGAAGAGGAAAAATGCCTAAGTTGGGGGTGAAATAAATGTAAAGTAGATGTTAGAAGCATAAGTTGGGGTGGTGGAGTTTGCTAGTTGGGATTCGATGTGGTGGTTGAGATAATAATTTTTTTTTTAAAAAGAAGAGGAAAATAAAAAAATGGTAACACAACAAGAATTGTAAGTTGTTTAGGAATAAAACCACATTGAAGTTGGAAACTTGAAGGAGAATAAAAGAGAGATTAAATAAGAGGCAAATTAAGGTGAAGTGATGTTGTAGCGTTCAAGGAGGGTGAGTCACTAATACCCAAAAAGTATCCTACCCGTCCCTAAGCCTACATTACAAGCCAAAACAAGTCCTAATATGATCGCAACCGAACGAACCTAGGATGAAAATAGAGAAAATAAGGGCAAGCCTACGGTATTTCCATGTGTAGATATGGACTTCTTTGTGAGTGTGAGTGTCCTTCTCTTCTCTTTTGTCTTCGTCTCATTATTGTTGTATATATATGTGTTGGGACATTCTTTGGTCTATGTGAGGGCATAAAGATGAACAATGATCAAAATAAAGTGACCGCCTAAAGTAGCGTTTGTGTGCATCATAATATATTCGATAATGTAATGTCATGCATTGAATCATCATTGTTAGTCGGAGCATTCTTGAGTTGTGCATATTGTTTGAAAATAGAAAAAATAGGGTGGTCCTTGGAAAAAAAAAATGTGCATCTTTGGTAGTTCAGAGTCAAAACCAATGTAGACATTATTACTTTGTGATATCTAGGTGGTAGATTGAGTCATTGTGTTGTATGGCTTGCTTGAGGACAAGTAAAGACTTTATGTTAGGGGTGTTGATGTGCCGCGTATTTACGTCACATTTAATGCTTTCATTGGCGGTTTTTACTTGTGTTTCAAACAAGTTTGTGTTATTTTTATGTGTTTTTATTATGTTTCTGGTAATACGAGATCCCTGGAGCCTAAGTGTGGAAAACAAGTGGAAAAAAGAAAAAAGAGTTGATCCTTTGGAAAAACTGGAGATTCTGGAAATTTTGTTAGAAATTTAGCGCGCAGGTATGTCACGCGTTTGCGCCCACGAGCGTCAATGACTCTACGCATTCGCGTGAGTGCGTCACGCAATCGCACTGAAGAAGACCAGTGATGCTGACGTCATCCACGCGTTCGCGCTGCCATGTGGCGCGTTTGCTGTGAAGGCCTTCAAGCCCATTCCGAGCAGAACTTGGATTTTGACGATTTTTTCTATTCCAATTCATTTAAAAAGCCAACTGGGAGCACTGTAAAATTATCTTTGGCATAAAACACAAGTTTGGAGGCTAGGGTTCCTACGTATATTTTCTTTCTTTTATTCAAACCTTGTTTATGGGAATTTCTTGGTGACAATTGAGATTGAAACTCTTGTTGTGCTTATTTATTGATCGACATTATTTTTAATCAAGTAACCTATTGTTATTTTAATTATTCTTGCTCTTCAACGTTTCTCAAAGGAGTAGCTAACCCTAGGACTTGCCCATTTATTTTGTTTGAAACTCAGAAGTGGAAGAACGGGTTAGGATAGAATAATTAACATGAATTTGGGGGGGGGGGGGGGGGGGGGGGGGGGGTTAACCCCCATCTAATGGAAATTGACCTAGGAATAAGCGATACCACTTGTAGCTATAGTCGGGTGTTCTTAATGCTCCTAATTGCTTTAGGGATATTCAATTAAGTAGTTTAGTTAATCTTCGGGAGAAGTTAATTTAGAGTCATTATCCGAGGCTAATTAACATAATATTACCATTATCTGTAATTCGTGAAATATATTGGATTGTTACTTGAGAAGTAGTTTCCTTTATTCCATTCTTGTGGCCATTGATCAATTTACTTGCTTTCTATAGTAGATTTAATATTTTCGTATTTTATCAAAATCATATCTAAAAATCACCATGGATGCGTTTGGCCTAGCTGTTGTTGGTGATAATTCCTAATCTGCTTAAACGCCTACATATTATTTTTTGTGGGATTCGACCCCAACCTTGTTGGGTTACTATATTTGACAAAGTCCATTTCTGTGTTTTACTTTATTAGTAAAAAAATAAATAAAAAAGGGCATCTTTCCATGAAAACTTGTTTGGTAGTGATTTTGACTTATATTGTGATCATGGCCAAATTGGTGAGTTTGAACTCATGTTGGAATGTCTGCTTAATGAGGGTAACGAAAATCAAAAAGCCTTGGAGGAATACTTGGAAACTAGTCTCCAACTTGGTTTGATGATAGAAGAAGAAAATCCGCCATGGGCGTTTGATCCAGATAAGAATCACTATGAACTCCCTAATGCTCAATCTGAAAAGGTAATCCCTTTGTTGGGGGTCAATCATGAAGATGAGTTTATTGGGAATGCCAAAGAAAAATATAAATTGGAGTCAACTTTTGTTCTGAAAAATATGGTTGTTGTTGACTCCAATCCGGGGAAAAAAGTGGATGTTGAAATTCAAGAAGTTCAAAAGCCATATATCCTGCAATTTGAAAACTCAAGAAGGCATAACGGCATTCCTCACTTGAAAACCAAGAAGTGTGAGATGAAAAATATCATGCTTGGCTTGTTCATCTACTTACCACCCCCCGCTGCTCGTAGTCACAAACTTGAATCCAAGTTGGGTGCCCAATTAAGCTCCAAATGGCGAGAAAAGCGGTAAAGTGTATTCACGTCGTGCCGCGACATTAACTAAGGCGCTTATTAGGAGGCAACCCAATGTGTAATAGTTTTAGATTTTTATTTATATAGTGTCACGTGTTGTTTTGTTTTTGTTTTGCAAATTAGGGGAAGTTTGAGCACCCGAAGTTGAAAGCTGAGAAGCATGTTTGGGCTTAAGTGTGGGGGTCGTCCCGACCCTTAGTAGTCGTTTGATGCATGGCCAAAATTATCCCGGGATTGTAATCCCGGGACTAATTTATCCCACATCTTGGGACTATTTTATACTATTTAGGAGATGGCATAAAATAATCTCAGGATAAGTGGTATAAGAAGGTATATCCCAGCTTATACCATGGGATGCATTTTATACTTTGTTTGGTACAAGGTATAAATTTATCGCAGGATAAATTTATACCTTTTACCAAATATGGTACAAAAAATTAGTCTTTGGGATATCCCAGCTTATACCATACGCCAAACGACTCCTTAATGTTGAGGATTATGCTGCTAGCTAGGCCCTAGAGGGGCTCAGGGAGTATGTCTCATCCTTGTTTTAATTTTTCTCTACTATACATGCATCAAGGACAATGCATATTTTTAAATGTGGGGTGGGTACTTCCGATTTTTGCGGTCAAGGATGATTATGCCATAGGATTTTTTTTTTATTTCTTAGCCTTATATTAAAAAAAAAAAAACTAACAAAAATTCAAAAAGATTCTTTTTCTTTGTTCGATCTTTTATTTTTCTTTTATAGCTTCTTTTTCTCTTTTAACGGCATACATCATCCGCCCCCTTTGGTTTTCTTATGGCCTTGGTTCTTTCCCGAGGGGGGGCCTTTGAACCGGGTAACTTTTATTTTTAGGATATTTTTTTTTTTTAGGAGTAGCATAAGAGGGAGAAGAAAGACCTTTTAACTTGTTTGACACTAGAATATTGGGGCCTAAGCTTGAGCAGTACGTTCCTGTGAGTGCTTGACAATGAAAAATACAACAGACTTTCTGACACCTACACTCATGGTTGTGACTCTGTATATAGCTTATTCTTATTTTGTAGTTCGTCATGATCCTATCTGTCCTAGATTAGAATTGATCCATCTTGATTGAGACTTGTGCCATGTGTGGTAAGGATTTCTTGTATATATTCCATGTTTTGCATCATAGTCTAGAACTTGCCCTGCATGTTATTGAAGCGAAATAAAAAGTGTTGCTCTGTTTAGAAAATGATAATAGGCTTTCTTTGATATGTCTTGTGAATTTTATTCTTTTCAGAAATTGTACCACTAGTTAGCCCAGTTAGCCCTTTGAGTCTGCAGCCTTTTATTGTTAGCCGTATTTTTGCCTTGATCTTTTTGTTTGAATCCCTAGTTTTTGCACCCTGCTTCCTTGAGCACTTTAGCTTAGACTATGATATAATTGTGAAATCTGGAGAGAAGGGATGGTCAAGTGAAAAAATGGTGACCAATGATAGCTGCAAAGTGATGAAAAGGCCCTCTTAGAAAGAATATGAAGAGAAAAAAAGAGGAAAAAAAATTTGCTTGAGAAAAAAAAAATGAATCATTCTTGTTATTATGAGAAATACTTGTGAAATAATTGATGAAGAGAGGGCTGAAAAATAAAGTGAAAATATGAAAATAATGGGTGATGAATTCTAAAATTGCAAAGTGCTTAGCGAAGTGTAAGTCACTATTATATAGTTTGCCCATCCGTCCCCTAGCTAACATTACAACCCGTTAAAGTTCTATTTGATTCTATTCGAGCACGCTCAATTGGTGGAGATGTACATAATGGGCAAGCATGTAGTTCTTTATGCGTACATGTGAATTTCTTTGTGAGTGCGAGAGTTGTGCTTTGATGCTAACTCCTTAAATTCCATTCGATTCTTTGATTTGAGCGTGGACTGTTTATTCTTGTGAGGGCACTTGTTTCATGATAGATAGGTGATGCTATTAGATTTCTTTCACAGAGTAGGTGAGCGAGCTTAAATTTGATGAGTAGAGTCCGTCTCTGAGGGTAGGAGCCTAGAAGTTTGTTGTTCGATTGAGTTGACTTGTATATCTTGCATGATGATGAGGAAGTGCATATTTGATGTTGTGAGTTGCTATAGGGACTAATTGTTGGTATCAATCAAAGTGATGGTGTTCCTATGCTTAATTTATTGAGAGTGGTTTTAGTACTTACTCGAGGACGAGCAAGAGGTTAAGTGTGGGGTGGTGATGTTCGGCTAAAAATGCATATATTTACTCATTGTTTACCTCACATTTTAATACTTTTAATCATTTTTTGAGTATTAATTATAATGAGTTGTGCTAATATTATAATTTTACTATGTAGGAATAAAATGGTGAAAAAAAAAAGATTTTGAGCAAAACCGAATGAAAATGGGAAGTTGTAAATTTTGGACGTGGAATTGACAACACAAAAAAAAAAAAAAAGCATGGGAGACCAGGAAAGGGAACATAATGATATTTTAATGATTTGGGGAAAACATGCAAAAGAAGGAAAGAAAGAATTAAAGAAGCAGAGAACAATGGAAAGAAAACGTGGCCGTTGCCATTCAATGGACGCATCCGAATTTGTTTCGGATCAAAAAAGTTCTCGCAATTTGTTTTGGACTGGGTTTTTTTCCTACAACTATAAATATTTCATAAGCCACAATTCTTAGACATCTTTGGCAAAAAACACAAGTTTGGAGGCTAGGGTTCCTATGTATATTTTCTTTCTTTTATTTGAACCTTGTTTATGGGAATTTCTTGGTGACAATTGAGATTGAAACTCTTTTTGTGTTTATTTATTGATTGACATAATTTTTAATCAAGTAAGTTATTGTTATTTTAATTATTCTTGTTCTTCAACGTTTCTCAAGGGAGTAGCTAACCCTAGGACTTGCCCATTTACTTTGTTTGAAACTCGGAAGAGGAAGAACGGGGTTGGGATAGAATAATTAACATGAATTTGGGGCGTTAACCCCCAACTAATGGAAATTGACCTAGGAATAGGCGATACCACTTATAGCCGAAGTCAGGTGTTCTTAATGCTCCTAATTGCTTTAGGGATATTCAATTAGGTAGTCTAGTTAATTTTCGGGAGAAGTTAATTTAGAGTCATTATCCGAGGCTAATTAACATAATATTACCATTATCTGTAATTCGTGAAATATATTGGATCGTTACTTGAGAAGTAGTTTCCTTTATTTCTTGTGTCCGTTGATCAATTTACTTGCTTTCTAGATTAGATTTATTATTTTTGCATTTTATCAAAACCATATCTAAAAACCACCATTGATGAGTTCAGCCTGGCTGTTGTTGGTGATAATTCCTAATCTGCTTAAACGCTTACATATTGTTCTCTGTGAGATTCGACCCCAACCTTGTTGGATTACTATATTTGACAATGTCCGCGTTATGCCATTAAAAGGTGTAATTCGAGCGTATCAGGGGGCTAAGGTTACCTTTCCACTCGAGTCTAGGTGCCCCAGGCATAGCTAGGGTGACAATCTTAGAATGGCAATCTAGTATAGCATAGTGCGGGGACAACCAACTCATTCCCAATATAACATCGAATTCTACCATGTCTAAGATAATCGAATCTGCCCAAGTACTATACCCCATAAAAGCAGTCGCACACGAAGGGTAGATGCATTCTACCATCACAGAGTCCCCAATAGGAATAGATACATAAATACGGACATCAAGGGTATCACACATCATATCTAGACCCACAACAAAATAGGTAGATACATAAGAAAAAGTAGCGACCAGATCAAGCAAAACAGAAGCCATCCGGTCATAAACTGAGATAGTACCTGTGATAACTGCATCGGAGACCTCAGCCTCGGGTCTACCTGGGAAAGCGTATAAATGACAGCGCCCTCCCATCGCCTGTGAACCAACGCGATTACCATTACCAGTCTGAGCTCCGCCTCTGCCGGGCTGCTATCCACCTCTACCTGCCTGAGGACCGCCTCGGTTAGGCTGGGCACCACCCCTACCCGCAGTGTGGCCACCCCGCCCTACTGGTGCAAGATCCTTACCCCCTCGATCTGGGGCAAATGGAGCTTGGGGAGCCTATACTGAGTCCGCTACCCACTCTGTCTAAGTTTGGGACAATACCTCTTGATATGCCCTATCTCACCACACTCAAAACAAGCACGATCCGGCCGCAGGCCGAACGTGTCGATGAACCGGTAGCCTCCATACTGATCGAAAACCTGATAATTTGCCCCTGATGGGCCCCCAACTAACATCTACATCGCGGACTGAGCCTGACGCCTTGAATATACCTGTGAACTCTGACCCCTCGAGAAGGAGTTGCTGAACATCCTACCCCTACGGGTTTTCTTCTCTACCTGCTTCGCATGACTCTCCTGCTTAATACCCTCAACAATACGGACATGCTCCACTATCTCTTGGAATGAAGACCTAGTGGCCACAAGCTGAAGAGCCGATAATTGAAGCCCAGTATTCAACCCCTTCACGAATCGCCGTATCCTCTCCCCTCAGTGGGCAGCAACTGAAGAGCATATCGGGATAGGGAGTGGAAACGGGACTCATACGCAGCAACCGACAAGTTCCCCTAATCAATAGTAGCGAACTCATCCTTCATTCAGTGCCTCAGAGTACGCGGAACGTACTTATCCAAAAACACAGAGTAAAATTGAACCCAAGTCAACGGAGGAGACCCAGCTGGCCTACACTCCACGTAAGCCTTCCACTAAAGCTTGGCATCACCCAAGAACTGAAAGGTCACAAACTCTATGCCGTACTTGTCCACGGACCCCATCTTATGAAGCCTCTCGTGACAGTTGATGATGAACTCATATGCGTCCTCTGACTCAGTACCATAGAACACAGGAGACTTCATTTTAGTGAATCTCCAAAACAGATCATGTTCCTCGCCAGTCATCACCGGCCTTGTAACTGGCCTTGGGAAGGCCTCAAAACCCGAAACTTCCTCCAAGCGAGGTGCCACCGCCGCCGCATCCGAACCTCCGAGCCCGTGCTCTTTCGGACTCGGGGCCGCTACTCCGCGCCCTTACCGCTTTGGACCGGCCGGGTATAACTCCGACTCGTGCTAACCGATGCGCCAATTCGCACACCGTGCCATAGCATCCGGTATACCCTGCAGCCTATAGCCCCCGGCTTAACCGGTACCGTTGCCGGCTTGGTGAGCGGCGCGGCTGCATCTCCCGCTGCCTCGTTATGAACCACTGGAGGCACAGAGTCAACCACTGGGACGCCGCTCCCAGCTGGGCCACCCCTCTGCTAGCTCCTCTACCTACACCCCTACCTTTAGGTGCTGCCGCGCGTGTTCTCACCATCTGCGAGAGAATGAAGGATAGTCAGATACCAATTGGAATCAAGTAGCACGAAAGAAAGAAAGAACAGTGAGTTTTCCTAGTGCCCGGTAGCCTCTCGACGACAAGTACAAACGTCTCCGTACCGATTCGCAAGACTCTACTTGACATGTCCTTGTACGACGAGATTGACGAACCTAAAGATCTGATACCAACTCTGTCACAACTCATCCTGCTATGACTGGCACCCAACTAAATTCTAGTGGGCAAACCAACACACAAGACATCTATCCATGTCACATTACCGTCAAGAAGATCATATTAGCTTCTCATCACAATATATACACTGTAGAATCAACACACAGGAATAGTGGCACGAAGCCTACACAATCACTCAATCACAATCATATAGTAATTCAGCCACACAACATCATGCATGAACACTAGACATGCTTTCTCCTAAAAAATTCACGAATATACAATAACCTAACCAAAGTCTAACTCAAGTAGACCGTAACCTACATCAATGTAGAGCTGGGACAACACAAGTCACTCCGCTACAGCTTTTCCCTTCCTTAAAGCCTCAGAACGCTCAAAGTCTAGAAGTAGAAGACTCAATGAGTCACAATTACTAAAATCACAATACCAATGCAAGAAAACCCTTCCCTTTACCCCATTCTAAGGGGTGGATAGTTTTCTAGGTGTTAAGCAACCTATCAAGGCCGTAGTAATCATTAATCATCAATTCATAGCCATATTCTGTTAACATTCCCACTACAAATAGATTTTATGGTCAAGACGCCGTTTTTATAGAACCCTAGGCCTCAATTTACTTAGTTTATAACCCTAAGTGTTCAATTTATGGTTAAGAGAAACTAACCCGAGCCTTTATATGATAACCAAGTGAAAATAACCATAACCCATCAAGTTTAGAAGGTTTATTAATATTCTAGGGTTTTTACTTCAATTTCACCATTAAAGACCCACGAAGGGGATAACAATCATGAAGGAGAATGGAATGATAGAATGGAATTGATGGAACTTACCTCTCGCAGTTTCTTGCCCTAGCTTGGAATTTCACCTTAGGTGCTTGTTGGAAGTGTGTTGGTGTTTTGTGAATAGAGAATATGAAACTAAGTATATAAAATTCGACACGATTTTCGTCGACCGGCGCCGGTCATCACGTCATAGCGGTCCCGCTATAGTGGTCAAGTGACCGCTATAGCGGACCCAAAGGAAATCTGCTCACCGTTATGGCGGTCGACTCACCGCTATAGCGGTACCACTGCCACAGTGACCACACGAAAAATGACATGCCGCTGGCAGCGGTCCACCCACCGCTATAGTAGTCTATTTTGGGCAGTGAGCTCGACGTTTTGTCCAATTTTCCTCCTATCACCCAACACTTCATCCGAGGCCTCAAAAACACAAAACAAACATGTACATATACATAAAGACGCCCTACGAATCCACCCGTGGCATCAAAATTCCCAACGGAGTTCTAATTTTCTACGTCACCCCCCAACGGACTCAAGACAATCAAGCAACACCCACAAACAAGTCAAATCTCAGCTCATAAGCTCACACGATTTAATTTCTGCTGGCTCGTTCTAACCTTGGAAAGGTTACATTTTGTGGGGTGATCCTACATTTCCCATAACGACCGGAAGGGTCGTTACACTTCCCAAGATGGGATACATAAGAAGTCCTTATAGGACTTGGTCACATCTTTAGGAAAAATACCATTTCTCCTATCCGAACTACGTTCGACCTGATTCCTGCTTCGATAACATACGTAGGCGCTTTTGAGCTCGGTCGTCATGAAAGAAAACCCAAGAAACCCTTAAGGAACTCCGAGACACGAATCTTGGAAGGAAGCAGCAAAGTTAAAATGCGAGAAGCAATGTAAGAGTCAACTAACATCAACCCTAAACTGGGGCAGAATTTTTTGGGAGACCTCAAAAATTCCCTTCAAGACAATTGACAAGGGCAGATGATCGGCCCAGATTGCACACTGGGGCAGAATTTTTGAGAGGACCTCAAAAATTCCTTCACAATAACTCGGCACAAGAATCAACCGACACGAACCCTCAACTGGGGCAGAATTTTGAGAGAGGGTCTCAACAATTCCAATTCAAGGTTCGACATAAGAGATCGTCGATGCAACCTAGACTGGGACAACTTGCTATCCAATCAAATCTCTCAGATGTCTAAAGCACTTCTAGCAAAGTTCTCCCATTTTTTCCGTGTAATCCGAACCAAGTAGGGACGCACTTTATGTGACATTTTGAAATCAGCTATTTTAGCTTCTACCATTTGAAACAATTCCTCAACGCGTAATGAGTTACGAAATGACGATGCCAAATCAACATGACGTTGTCAAAAGCTCCCATCAAGACAAAGGAACACCGCCAAGTATCATGTCTCTCGATCAAGCTGAAGAGATGCTCGATATGCTAGACTAAATGGAAATGAAGTTTTCAACAAGGACTAGAGAAATCAAACACAGCTCATCGGACGGCACAATCCCAGTCTCCGCCAAGTCACTGATGACTTTCCTTGACCATAAGCTGGGACAACTCGCTCCACGTCAGCAAGTATCGTAGAAATCATAAACCATGTCAAACACGTGGTTCTCGGTATCTTAATTTATTTTTACCCGCAAGTAGGATATCTACTATTTGCCTGGAAGTGGGATAACTTGTTTGCCCAAAAGTGAGATATTTGCTATTTACCCGCAAGCAGGATATCTACTTTTAACACACTTGCTCGTCCATCTTAAAAAGGGACGAATGTGTGCTCCTCCACCTTAGAAAGGGACGAATACGTGCTCATCCACCTTAGAAAGGGACATGCACGTTTGCCTACCTCTACAACAAACAAGGATGCTCAACGGTCTCGTATATGCCATTAAAGCTCATTTAAGATTATTTTTGACTAAAGTCGCTGGCAAAGAGACGACGTATCTACTACCCGCTTTCTATGAGTAAAGATTTTAAGTTAATTGCCGTCAGTTCAGAGGCGTCAGGGTTATGGCCGCATGGACAGGTCATCAGATGAAGACAATAGTGGTTTAAATCTTCAAGAGATAGCATTCGGCCTCTCACATCATCGAGGAATCATAAACCATGTCGAACACAAGGTTTTTGGTATTTCAATTTATCTTTTACCCACAAATAGGATTTTTTTTTTTACCGAAGGTGGGATTTATTACTTGTTTAACCAACAAAGTGGGACGCTAATCACTAGAGTGAAACGCTACCCAGTAACACGGAACGCTAGTCACCATAGTGAGACGCTAACCGATAAAATGGGACGCTAGTCACTAGAGTGAAACGCTACCCGGTAACACGGAACGCTAGTCACTATAGTGAGATGCTAACCGATAAAGTGGAATGCTAATCACCGAGGTGAAATTCTAGCCAGCAAATGGGACGCTAATCGCCAAAGTGAGACGCTACCTAATAATGATAAAATAATTAATTAGATTATTTTATTGCTCCTTTCAAATTTGACTTTCCCATATTTAAAGCTTTGCAACTATTACATTGCATTTTTCTATTGATAAGTTCATTTTAGATTTTCCAGTGGCTTCAAACCATCGAGAGATGAACTTTTCAAAAAATCGTGAAGATAACAGCGCCAGAACATTGGGGTGATTGTCGTCAGACTTGAAAGCATCAGGGGATAATCATTCTCAATAGCCAGAAGGGCCATATTAATGGACAAAACGCCATAAGGGCGACACAGTCTAGCCAGAAGGGCCATATCAAAGGACAAAGCGCTACAAGGACGGCGCAATCTAGCCAAAAAGGCCACAAAAGGACAAAACGCCATAAGGGCGGCACAGTCTAGCCAGAAGGGCCATATTAAAGGACGAGGCGCCACAAAAGCAGCATAATCAAACAAAAAAAGGCTATAAAGGACAAAAACGACACATCTGACCAAGAAGGCGACAAGATAGATGGACGGAAGAAAATACATCTGACCCAGAGATGGCTCGTACGAGGAAAGAATGAGAAACATGCCTGACTAAGAGGCTTAGCAAAGGAAGGAAAGGCACATTGGATTGAAGGAAGTAGCTGACCAAAAGAGTCACAAGATGGATGAATGACAGAGATATCGCTGACTAAAGGGTCACCAGATGGATAAATGACCAAGGCGCAGTGGACCAAAAGGATCACAAAGAATGAATGACAAAGATACATCCGACCAAAAGGGTCAGGACAATGAGCACAAAGATACATCCGACCAAAAGGGTCAGGACAATGTGCATAAAAATACATCTGACCAAAAGGGTCAACAAAACAAATGAATGGCAAAGAAGTATTCGACCAAAAAGGTCAACAAAATGAATGAACGAGAAAAGACATATCTGACCACAAGGGTCATACAATAAATGAACAAGAAAAGACATAGCTAACCACAAGGGTTATACAATGAATGAATGACAAAGACCTATGTGACCACAAGGGTCACACAAAGAGCAAATGACAAAGATATATCACACTAAAAGGGTCACAATGAATGAGCGTAAAGACATATTCGACCAAAAGGGTGATGACAAAGACAAAGCGGCATATCCGACCACGAGGTCACAGCCCACACTACAGATGAAAGAAAGATCATCCAGCCGCAAGGGCCATATCTGTCATCTGCATGCCAAAAGGGCCATCTATACAAACATGCCAAAAGGGCCATTCATGCAAATAGCCAAAAAGGCCATTCATACAAACTGCCAAAAACTACCAGAAGGACCATTCATATAAACTGCCGAGAGGGCCACTCATACAAATTGCCGAGAAGGCCACTCATACAAACATCCGAGAGGGCCATTCATAAAAACTGCCCAAAGGGCCATTCATGCAAAAAGCCGAGAAGGCCATTCATATCAAACAGCCAAAAGGGCCATTCATACAAACTGCCAAAAAGGCCATTAATACAAACTGCCAAAAGGGTCGTTCATACAAACAGCCAAAAGGGTCGTTCCTACAAACTGCTAAATGGGCCATTCATACTAGCGCCACAAGGGCCGTTCATACAAAGCGCCACAAAGGCCATCTGCCCAATCTTTGTCGACCCATGGAAGCTTGGTGCAGAGCCACCAGAAGGAGCAAGCCAACTAAACTAGATCCAGACTTATGCGGAGCAACGTGGAACTTTTTCTTAGCAGAGGCGGGCACATTACAAAAGAGAGGAGCATATTCTTTAGGCGAGAGTAGAAGATCACCTTTCACCACTATTCAAACTACACCCCTGTAGAAGGCATGTAGGTATTCTTTTCCGTGTAAAAAATCACCCTATTAAGAAGACAACAATCGTTATCTTTGAGTTTCGCATCCAGTATCTACACTGGGGCATCATCAATCTTTCTTTAAAATCTAGGTGACAATTGTTAAATCCCGCATTTTGTACGTCGGAATATTTTAAGTTGGTTGCGACGAGTTTTGGGTAAGGCTATTTTTCGACTTTGTTGTAAGGCATAAGTCGCTTATGATTTTATTGGTATGGAGATATTAAGAAAAATTTGGGGTTAAAAGTGGAATTTTGAAAACTAATATTTTATGATATATGGGACCAAAAGTGAATTATGGGAAGTTGGACATTCCATGAAAACTTGGGGCCAAAAGTTAATTGTATAAAGTTGGCCAATTCATGAAAATTTGAAGCCATGTGGCCGGCCACAAGGAGTGGGCCATAGGCCACATGGATGGATTATATATGTGTATGTAGAAGGTGGCAAGTAGTTATATTCTTCATCTTAACCTTAAGAAAGTTCAAGAAATTTTGAGAGAGAACAAGAGGAGAGGTTCGGCCATGGTGGCCGAACTTGGTGCTCCAAGAAAAGGTCAAGGAAAAATTATTTTCTTCAAGCTTTCCCATTAATTGAAAGGCCCTCGTTAACGTGGAGTAGTTGGTAGAGCAAGCAAAGCGCTCGTTTTTGCGGAATATAGTTCTAGCCGAGGAGCACTAGGTGGAAAAAGGTATGGTTCAATCTTATTTTTTCATGTCTTATGGATGATTTGTACATGTTGTAGTATGTAGAATTGAATGGAAGTCATGAAAAATATGTGTGTTGGGTCAATGAAACGTCTGAGCTGTTTTGGTATAACAAGGGATGGATTGATTTTACTTAGTGTTTTAGTTGCTGTTGTTATGGATTATGTGATGTGGAAAGGAATGAAATTCATGAAAGTTGGTATATTGAGACTTGGCCGTGTGTATGTACCATTATGTAGAAGTGAAGAACTAAATTTATTTAGTATGTTTGGATTGTTGTGTTGTGTATTCTATGATGAGAATGAAAGTTCAATGACTCAAGCGGAAGTTGTAGCCGTTTGTGGGCTGTCTTGGAAGCTAATGAAATTGTAATATGGTTTGTAGTAATTATGATAAGAATGTTGTCAATGTGTGAATGGTTGATATAGCTTATGAACTTGGAAAAAAAGAATGCATTGTGTTGCACTTGCCAAGTTTGGAAAGTTTAAGTGGAGTAGTACATTGTTTGAATTGCTTTGAATATTTTGCGGATTGTTTAAAGCGTTCTTGAATTTTGTGTGAATGGTTTTGGATTGGTGCTTGAACATGTAATCGCCGATGTTGGTTCGAATATATGTAGTTGAAATGAATATAAAAGAATGTCGTCGAATTATGTAGAAAGGAGTTATTAATGCTAGAATGCGTTTTGAATTAATTATTGATGTTGTTTATATGGTTGTTGGTATTGTTGTTGAAGATTTGACCGAGTTGAATTCTCGGGGATGTCCAATTTATAGGGGGGAAATCTTTGCCCAAATTTGTTGATAAAATGATGGTTTGGAGTTGAACTCTCTGATGCTTATGGCTAATGTTCGATGCCTATTGATGTGTTGTAGATCTCAAGAAGCCAAGACTTAAATTTGGATTAGCGTAGGAAGCGGACGAGGTATGTAAAGCCCATTCTTTCTTTCTTTCGGCATGTCGTAGTTGAAAAGTAAGTTATGACACGCATCTCGAGGTAACTCTACTCTTGCGGGCCGAGCATGTTTATGGTCCTTAGTTGTTCTTGATGTTCGTATTCTTAATGTAGTCAAATTATGGTCTTTATGTTTTTCGCATGACTAAATTTCAAAAGTTGCATAGAAGTTTGTTTTCAAAAAGAATTTTATTCCTAAACAACTCCGAAACTACGAACGTCCGTAACTTTCATAGAAAGGCTCGGATCGCTTCGATATGTTTGTGGAAAGTCCTAAAGTGAATAAGGATCGTAACTTTCCGAGGCGTGCTCGGATTGATTTGACATATGACTATGGTCCCTAAGGTTCTAGGAGATGCTTACGATGTTTGATATGTTTCCAAGTAACGTCCAAAAGATTTTTGATATACCTTTTGTTCCGACTTTCATATGATGGTCCGTTTGTACTATTTCATTGAGTCTCGAGAAATGATTTATGTGCATGGTTTCTCATTTACTACTGCTCGTGCATGCCTCGATGCATCTTTCACGAGTCCGGGCCGGGTACGTATTCGTGCATATTCCATTTGCATTGTTCACCGGAGTCCCTCACTGGGGCCGGGTGCGCTATATATATATATACATATATGATGATGTGATGATATGATGATGTGATGAGATGGGGATGGCGGCCAGGATGGCATACCGAGTCCCTTGCTAGCGGGGCCGGGACACGCTATTCACCGAGTCCCTCACTAGAGGGCCGGGTACGGTATATATATATATATATATGTATATATGCATGCATACATGATTGTGATATGATTTTACTCACCGAGTCCCTCACTAGAGGGCCGGGTACGGTATATATATATATATATATATATGTACGACGATATGATGACAGGATTATGATTTTGATATGCATGATAAATCTTTTCGAAGGCAAGTTTTATGATTTTCTGTACTCTTTACTTCAGTATGATCCCACTTGCTATATTTCATGCTTTACATACTCAGTACATATTCCGTACTGACCCCCTTTCTTCGGGGGCTGCGTTTCATGCCGCGCAGGTACACCCAGACGAGCTGAAGATATTAGTAGAAGATGTTCCAGCGGGATTGGCAAGCTCCATATTCTTCGGGGTGCTGCCGAGTTAGAGCATTGTGTTATGGTACCATGTTCTGTGTTAGAGACTTTGCAGACAGTGTCGTGGGTATAAGATGTCGGTTATGTAAGCGGCTATGTAAGCCGATGTGTTATGGCGCATTGTATTATAAGTTGTATATGTTTCTATATGTTACAAATCTTCTTTGATTCGAGAAAGGTAAAAGCATATTATTCTTCGAAAACTTTCGTTATGTATTTGTGTTATGATTTGAGAGCCAGCGTGATTATGAGTATTATGTGAGTCAGCGGGTTCGCTCGGCCCTAAATAAGGGTCGGGTTCCCATCACGCCCTAACAGAATTTAGGGTGTGACAAATTGGTATCAAAGCGGTTCATCCTAGGGGTTGTCTGCAAAGTCGTGTCCGATAAAGTCCTGTTTATGGTGTGAAGCGTGCCACATTTATAAACAGGGGGCTACGGGGCATCTAGGATGGTTACTCTTCTTTGACATCTTAGATCGTGCGTAGAGCCAAGTTATAGGAAATGAGATTCCCGACACTGACCTTTGACTTCAGTAGAGAAATGGCATTGACGGAAGGAAGCGATTAACGATATTGGAGGCTACGAAGTACGCAGATAAGCAAAGGTATGCAAGACATGTGTCAGGTAAGATATCGAAGTGCGATTGAAATACACGTTGAAGACTGAAAGGGAAAGTAAACAAGAAAGTGTAACAGATGTCGATTGAGTTGGGCATACGAGGTATGTTCATTATTTTTGTCTGTTGATGATATTGGGAGCCATGTGTTGTGATATGATACGATATGCATATATATGTTGGCCCGGTGAGGCATTGTTGGTATTCCTTGTGTACGGGGTTTTGAGATGGTAATAATTACGAGGAAACTACCGAAATTTTCGAGAAATAAAGAGAATGAAGTATAGGTTTGTGGTATGTCTGGAAAGGTCGAGCCAATAGTAATGATAAAAATTTGACTAAGTTGCGAGTATGGCCGACACCGAGAAAGAAGTTAATTGTTGAATTGAGCATAATAGTAATTAGAAGTTCGATATCGACATGGTGAAAAGGATTTGGAAAGGGCTTGAAATCCTAAAAGACAATCCTAAAAAGGGCTGGTAGGTTGTGACGGAGTGTTATTTAAGGTACTGACCGAATGGACAAGCGGGAGCGAATTACGACGAGTTTATAGTTAAAAGAAGTAATAGTATGATTAAAACAAGAGTATAGAGGAAAAGAATTACGATGGATATAAATGTATCGACAAGACAGTTTGTGAGACGATAAGGATAAAGTTGATCGGAAAAGATAAAAAGGGTAAGAAGTGTTACATTACTGGAATGATTACGAACAAGATATAACGCGAATGTAATAAGGATTGTCACGAAATTAAGTAGAGCTTAGTGAGAAAGTGGCCAAAGCCATGATGTGATCTATGTGGCTAGAATGTGAAGACAAGTGTGAAACGGAAAGACGAGTTATAGAATAAATAAGGAAGGCTTATCAGTTCTGTAAGAAAAGTTTAGAATAAGGGTTGCACAGTAACGGAAGTGATAGCGAGCGCAAGAAAAGAAAGGATAATTGGAAAAAGGGGAAATAAGCAGAAGGCGAGACAACAGTATAGTAATAGACCATGACACGTGTAGTTAAGGATACAGGTGCTAGGAGTGACGGGATGATGAAAGACTCGGTTACAGGAAGGATGAAGAACGAGGCAAAATGAGAACGAATCTAAGGCCGATAACCAAGTATTTATAAGTAACGGCGATCGAGTGTATTCCTCACCGTTGGGAATTTGGAAGTCTAAGACGGAAATGTAGTCATATCTAGAGGTAAAGAGGGAATGTCGAGGAGTGGAAAGGGTTAAAACAGTAATGGTGGAGCAGGGAAAGTAAGAGACCCTTCTAAATCGAAGGGAAACACGTTATGAAAACGTTTCGTAATCCGTTAAGACTTCGACTTACTCCAGAATACGTGAAAAAGGTGATGCGGTAGGATGGACGCAATTATATTTGCATTAAAGCATCGTATTTCATCGGAGTTCCAAAGTTAAGCGTCTTTGAAGAGAGAGAAATTCTAGGATGGGTGACCCCTTGGGAAGTTTTCTGAAAGTTCTACAAATTCAGACGCAAGAAGTACATGAGGAGTTAGAGTGACTTAAGGACAAATTAAGAGTCTGAGGAGTGGGCAAAACCCTAAAAGGTCGCGCAGAACGGGGCGAATTAGACCGATAAAGAGGAAGAAAGTGCATCACAGTTTTAGGATTAGGGTGAGTCGGAATAGTGTATGGAAATATCTTGTAAGCGAAATAGTAGGGACTATATGTGTACATAGGTACGCACAGGATATCCTGTACATGGTTAAATCAGCGGATATATGTATTCCGGTAATCAATGTGGCGGTATATGAAAGGCATTAATCGGATAGAGTAACGAGGTTCAAGTGGAAAAATATATAAGGAGTGCAAATGCTACAAGGCAAGCTGATGTTGTTTTCACTACAAGTTAAGCTTAGAAAGTGTTAATACAACGATATTTGGAAAGGAAAGGAAGTGAGTAAATGAACGGCAAGGGAATCAAAATGTCGGGATAAAAGTACCGCTTAATTGAGATTGAAAATACGGATTTAGGGCAAGGTAGAATTGGGCGATAGTATAAGTACACCCCTAAAGGGGGGAAGCTAGGGAGAGAGATACAAGTGTAAGACGAAGACAGTCGACGCTACAATGTCTTGGATACGAATGCGTGGGCCGCAGGTAAAGTTCTTTGCTGAGACAAGCTAGGGAGACCAAAAAGCCAGCAGTAAAGGAATAGAAGTCAGGGTAATAATCGAGATGGCGGGCGAAATTAATTGTAAGTATCAGGAATAACATGATATTAGAAATGGAGACTTAAGAGGGAATATGACAAAGGAAAATAACGAGCGACTTACGGAGACATTGTGAAAGGTAGTACGGCTATACGGGATCAGAGATTAAGATGTAGGAAATAGAGTGGTTGCTAGCAGTAGAAACATTTCTCATGGTAGCAAGTAAGAAAATCAGGGAAAAGGAGTATGACAAGGTAGACTCCTAGCAAATGCGAGCACGGGGGTAAGATGTGGAATAGTACGAACCAGGAGAAGGAACGATTGTGACTAAGATTAAATATGCGGTTTGTGCAAGGGCGGTCATGTTACCTATGAATATTTATACTGCTTTGGAGGTGAGACCAAGTAAATGCCTGACGAGAAAAGTTTAGGGTCGATAACAACAATATGGTGATAATACTTTAGGTGCATTAAGGAAAGATGTTAGGATGGTTTGAGATAAATTATCGAGGTGGAACTAGTACTGAGAACGAACAGGACATGCTTATGTTTGAACCAAAAATGTATTCCGACGCTGGTGGTAGGAGAAGAGAGGTAAAGAAAAAGTGAAACATAAGGATTAGTGAAGCTACGTTAAGGCGGTTCTTAGAATAATTTGACCCCCTTCGTACATTCGGGTAAAGATTACAACATCACGTGTGACGGGAAAGTTGAGAGCAAGATGAGTCCGGATTAAAGATAAGGTAGTGACAGGAGGAAATGTGCTGAAAATGTTACAAGATGAGTAGAGAGAGATTGTAAGACGATTTAAGCAAGGTGACCAGAACTAGTTCGGTTACTAAAAGGAGGGTGAATTTACATGTCGAATTCTTTTAGACTTGTATCAGCCGATAATGGTTAAAGCAGGGAACGACTATTAGTAGCTCAGAAACGACAGAAATCATATGACGACAATCGGTATCGATACTTAGAATTCCAGACTGGCGAATGGGTATGCTTGAAGATATCATCCGTGAAGAACGCACTCAGATTCGACAAGAAGGAAGAGCTTAACCCGAAATACACCGAACCTTATTACACTAATTGTAAGGCGAGAAGGTTGCGTGCTAAAGACGTAGCTTCCGTTAAGGCACCGTGGCGGAATGATAACAGAAAGGAAATGACTTGCGAACCCGAGGAGGAGATGAAAGAGAAATATGATTGGTAGATGAAATCGCATGCTATGGTAGTAAAGGAAACCGAGATCCTTAAGACCCGTGCGACTAGTTGAACATTCGAGGACGAATGTTATAAAGGGGGGAAGGATATTATATCTCGCATTTTGTACATCGGAATATTTTAAGTTGGTTGCGACGAGTTTTGGGTAAGGCTATTTTTCGACTTTGTTGTAAGGCATAAGTCGCTTATGATTTATTGGTATGGAGATATTAAGAAAAATTTGGGGTTAAAAGTGGAATTTTAGAAACTAATATTTTATGAAATATGGGACCAAAAGTGAATTATGGGAAGTTGGACATTCCATGAAAACTTGGGGCCAAAAGTTAATTGTATAAAGTTGGCCAATTCATGAAAATTTGAAGCCATGTGGCCGGCCACAAGGAGTGGGCCATAGGCCACATGGATGTATTATATATGTGCATGTATAAGGTGGCAAGTAGTTATATTCTTCATCTTAACCTTAAGAAAGTTCAAGAAATTTTGAGAGAGAACAAGAGGAGAGGTTCGGCCATGGTGGCGAAACTTGGTGCTCCAAAGAAAAGGTCAAGGAAAAATTATTTTCTTCAAGCTTTCCCCACTAATTGAAAGGCCCTCGTTAACGTGGAGTAGTTGGTAGAGAGCAAGCAAAGCGCTCGTTTTTTGCGGAATATAGTTCTGGGCGAGGGAGCACTAGGTGGAAAAAGGTATGGTTCAATCTTATTTTTCATGTCTTATGGATGATTTGTACATGTTGTAGTATGTAGAATTGAATGAAAGTCATGAAAAATATGTGTGTTGGGTGTGGCCGTATGGGCTATTTTGGTATAACAAGGGATGGATTGATTTTACTTAGTGTTTTAGTTCTTTGTTGTTATGGATTATGTGATGTGGAAAGGAATGAAATTCATGAAAGTTGGTATATTGAGACTTGGCCGTGTGTATGTACCATTATGTAGAAGTGAAGAACTAAATTTATTTAGTATGTTTGGATTGTTGTGTTGTGTATTCTATGATGAGAATGAAAGTTCAATGACTCAAGTGGAAGTTGTAGCCGTTTTGTGGTACATCTTGGAAGCTAATGAAATTGTAATATGGTTTGTAGTAATTATGATAAGAATGTTGTCAATGTGTGAATGGTTGATATAGCTTATGAACTTGGAAGAAAAGAATGCATTGTGTTGCTCTTGCCAAGTTTGGAAAGTTTCGGGTGGAGTAGTACATTGTTTGAATTGCTTTGAATATTTTGCGGATTGTTTAAAGCGTTCTTGAATTTTGTGTGAATGGTTTCGGATTGGTGCTGTCACGACTATTGACCCGTAAGCAGTGACTAGTGCCGAGTTGGGCACCCCGAAACACGTTTCATAGATCCGAGTCGCAAACAGATGGCTTATATGAGACACAAATATCAAACGCTATCTCAGATTATATCAAACTGTCTCAAACACATCTCAAACACAACCGAATATATATCAAAAGCCGGCAAGGCTATCAAATGGCGCAACGGCCCAAAACATATACAAATGCAAGCCGACGAGGCTGCCACGACGAATGGGATCGCCCAGAACATACAACATACACAGCATAACACCAAATATGAGCGGAACCCGGCCTTCGAGCGAGGGGCTCGGCGAACCATAATCACAGCGTAACACCGGAGTATAACAAAGTGCGCACGACAACAAAACCGGCCCGGGACTCGGCGAAGGATACAACAGAATGCACTAGCAGAGTCGTGAGTAACCATATGCATAAAATCATAATGACAGACTCAAAAGATAAGTAAAGTTACCATATTTAAAATCGGAATATTAATCATGTCATGTTTTGTCGAAATCATCCGAAGTACATAACGGAAAAGCTGGGGCCTACAAATGGGTGTCGACCCGAGTAAGACCCCGCCTATGAAAAACATACTTATCATACATCATAAAATCACCTACGAGCACGTCGAGGCAATCAGGAGCCTTTTGTGAAAGATACGGCGTTCGTAGTTACGGAACTTTTTAAAAGCCAAACTTTTTGTACAAAGTTGAAAATCAATTATTTCAAAGGCATAAAGGCCAATATTTCATCATACTAACATACGAATTTCCAAGAAACGAATAGGAGTCATAAACATGCTCGGATTGCGAGAATAGAATTTTCTCGAGGCTCGTGTCATAGCCTATTTGTAACTAAGGCATGCCAAAGAAGAAAGAATGGAGCTTTACATACCTCAAACGCTCTCAATATAATCCAAACTCAAGCTAAATCAACCTACGTCTCGGACTGCCCAAGGTCTACAAATAAGTCATAATATGCCAAACGTTAGCTATAGACATTTTGGGCATTAAATTCCAATTCAATGGCTTACCTTCAAGCCAACATCGACGTATACATTCAAATGCTAACCGAACCCATACCAATAATATTTAAATACATTCCAATCAATTCATACAACATTTCCAACAATCCAAACAATCTACCCAACTTGACCCCCAAACCGAGACACCCCTATAACACATTCCTCATTTCCAAACCATGATTTGCACCAACAATTCACATTCTAACAATATCATTCTCATAATTATACAAGTTACATTAAATACGCAATAATCTTCAAATCAGCCCGCACAATTACAACATCAATCTAGAGTCATTAAAAGCTCATTTCCAACATAGAATTCATTACGACAACCACTAAACGCTAAGCGACATTAATGCGTTCTTCGTCACATAACATGACCCATTTTCGGCCAACACTACACATATACAAATATGGATGATTCTCAATCATTTCTTCACCCTACAATGATCACAACATGCTAACTAAGCTTTAATTCATAGCTTGACCAACACAACACACCCGCTTGCGGCTAGCACACCATGCACACAACTCACTTCCAACATACTATTTTCATGATATTCATCCATTTTAACATCCTACAACATGCATACAACCCTTATAACATATAAAACATGATCAAATCTTACCTTTTTCCTTCCACTTCACAAAGGCTAGGGTTTGCGATCTACTCAACGGGTGATTGGATGACCCGAACAATGCTTCCACGCTACTTAGGGACCTCAAAATAGTGGGTTTGCATCAACAAAATAATTTTGGGATGACTTGAATGGAAGTTGGTTTTTCTCTAGGCTTGGCGAGACCTCACTCTTGTTCTTCAACTTCTATTTTTTTGGCTAAGTGTTGGAATGAATAAATGAAGACTAGTTGATCATCTTTTGCTATTATATGAAGTGCACAATTGTCCTTGGCCCACACCATGTGTTGGAGCAATAAAAATTGAACACAAAATGGGTGGGCCAACCACCACACTTACACGGCTATAACATGGAAAAATGGATGATTTCCAACTTCCAATTATATCACTTTTGGTCCCAAATTTTTCTAATTGTTCCATGCCAACAAATTCATGCACAACTTATGTCTCAAAAAAAAAATCAAAGGTCAAAAATCCCCGACTTTGTATCCCGGAATAGTTTTGTCCTTAACTTATCATAATTAATCCGGATTGTTCCAATGCACAAAAATGCGGGATATAACATCCTCCCCCCCTTTAGAACATTCGTCCTCGAATGTTAGATTAACCTTATGGGTCATACAAACAATTTGGGGGAGTTTCTTTATCAACTATCACAACAACTCATTCATTGATTAACAATTCATTTATTAAACAACATAGTCAAGTGAAGGATTCGGATTACCTGTAGGTCTTTGGAAATAGGTGAGGATACTTCTTCTTCATCTGATCCTCAGCCTCCCAAGTCATTTCTTCCCGGTTATTGTTTCGCAAGCACTTTAACGAAGCCACATCTTTATTCATAACCTTCTTACTTGACGATCAATATAGCTATATTGCTCTTCATAAGATAGCTCCTCTGTGACACTGAATGTTATCTACGAAATACTCTGGAAGAGTCGCCCAATACATTTACGAAGCATAGAAACATGGAATACCGGGTGTACCGCTCCCAAATCAGCTGGCAGATCTAATTCGTAGGCAACCTTGCCTATTTTACGAACAATCTGATAAGGCCCAATGTATCTCGGACTGAGCTTTCCTTTCTTGCCGAACCTCGTAACACCTTTCATAGGTGACACTTTCAGGAATACCCAATCTCCAATCTGAAACTCCAAATGTCGACGGCGATTATCTGCATATGATTTTACGGAAAATGCAAGATGCTGCCAATAATCTCTCCCGAATGAGTTTCACCTTATCCATTGCCTGCTGGATCACATTTGGGCCAATCAACTCAGTCTTCCCAACATCGAACCAACCGATCGGTGACCTACACTTTCTGCCATACAACGCCTCGTATGGTGCCATGCGAATCTTTGGAGTGGTAGGCTATTATTATAAGCAAATTCCACAAGCGGTAAATGGTCATCCCGGCTACCTACGAAATCAATAACACGAGCCGCAACATATCTCCCAATGTACGAATATTGCGCTCGGCATCCGTCAGGCCCAGGGATGGAATGCGTGCGAGACTCACTGCGTCCCCAATCTGCTGAAATGATCTCCGAGAAATTGGCGTAGGCCCGGGCACCTCTATCGGAGATAATAGATATAGAAACTCCGTAAAGTCGAACAATCTCCTTAATATAAAGCCTGGCATAATCCTCAGCCGAGTAGGTAGTCCGGAGCGGAAGAAAATGGGCTAATTTCGTCAGCCAATCAACAATAACCCAAATAGAATCATACCTCCGTGGAGTGCGAGGTAACCCTGTAATAAAATCCATATTAATGATCTCTCACTTCCACGACGGTATCTCCATTTCACAATAATCCAGCCAGGAGGCCACGGTGCTCAATCTTAACCTGCTGGCAATTTGGACACTGGGCGACGAACTCTGCTATGTCTCTTTTCATACCATCCCACCAATCTAAACATCTGAGATCATGGTACATCTTCGTCGACCCTGGGTGAACAGAATAACGGGCATAATGTGCCTCGCCCATAACTTTTGTTACATTGCCGCGACCCTGTGACATCGGGTACACCGATCGCCACCGTGTAATAATGCTCCATCGGATGTAAGCTCGAACGGGTCTTTTCCTTTGCCGGGGCGTATCTCTATCTTGTGCGGGATAGGATCCTCACCGATGCCGCTTAATATCTTCGTAATGGAGGATTCGGCCAATACCTCGAACGACCCCCGACATCTCCGGAATCGGCCAAACGAACTCCAAGACTAGCCAGGCGATGGATCTCACGAACCATTTTCTTTCCTCACGATGGCACGTACGCTGGGCTGCCCATAGACTTGCGTGAGTGCATCTGCCACAACATTAGCTTTCCGGGATGGTAGAGAATATCAACATCATAATCTTTCGACAACTCTACAACCACCTCATACGCAAAGTTCGACTCATGCGTTTAAAGATGTCTTGGAGAGCTCTTATGATCTGTATAAATATCAACGTGAACACCATATAAATAATGTCTCCACATCTTCAAAGCATGAATCACCGCGGCCAGCTCCAAATCATGAGTAGGATAATTTTTCTCGTGCTTTAAAAGTATAGGGAAGCATAAGCTATCCCTGCCGTCTTTGCATCCACACGCACCCAAACCAATACCGGAGGTATCACAATAAATCACATACCCATCGAGCCCTCGGGAAGTGTCGGGACTAGTCTTGTAGTCAACTTCTCTTTCGACAGCTGGAAGCTACGCTCGCGGGCATCGACCGGCAGAAACTTAGCTCCCGCCGAGTCGGCCTTGTCAAAGGCGGCTGAAATCGTAAATTTCTCTACGAACCTCCTGTAATAGCGGCCAACCCAGAAAACTATGCACCTCCGTCGGCGTCGTGAGCCTAGGCCAATTCTTTACGGCCTCAATCTTCGGGTATCCACCGGATGCCATCGGCTCTAATAATATGTCCCGAAATGCCCGCGACGTCGCCCGGAATTCACCTTAGAAAATTTAGCATATAATTTCTGGTGCGGATTGTGCCAAATACCGTCCTCAAATGATGCATGCTGCGCCGCCGAGAATAAACCGGAATATCATCGATAAATACGATCACAAACATATCCAAAGCAGTCGAATACCCGATTCATCGAGGTCCGCCATCTGCACAGGGCATTTGTCGGCCCAAAAGACCATCACTACGAATTCATAGTGCCCATATCGGGTCTGAATGATGTCTTGGGAATATCGGCCCTCTCGTACCCGTGCACGATGATAGCGACCGCGGGTCTATCTTCGAAAACACACGGCACCACTGCTGGCGGTCAAACAAATCATCAATCCTGGGGAGGGGATATTTATTCTTGATGGTTACCTTATTCAGCTGCCGGTAATCAATGCACATCCGCAAAGATCCATCCTTCCTTCTCACAAATAATACTGGCGCTCCCCAGGGTGATGTACTGGGCCTAATAAAGCCCTTATCTAATAAGTCTCTCAGCTGCTCCTTCAATTCTTTTAATTCTGCAGGTGCCATTCTGTACGGAGGAATAGAGATAGGCTGAGTATCTGGCAACAAATCAATAGCAAACTCTATCTCTCGCTCGGGAGGAAGACCTGGAAGCTCATCTGGGAATACATCTAGAAATTCATTAATGACTGGGACTGACTGAAGAGGCGAAGCCTCTGCTTCTAAATCATGAACACGGACCAGATGATAAATGTAGCCCTTTCTGATCATTTTTCTGGCCTTGAGGTATGAAATAAACTTACCCCTCGGCGATCTTGTATTACACCCACTCTATGATTGGCTCCCACAGGGAATTGGAAACGGACAATCTTCTTTTGACAATCAACATTAGCATAACAAGAAGCCAATCCATACCCGTAATCACGTCGAACTCGGTCATATCTAACTCTACGGATCGGCCTTAGTACGGCGGCCACATATAATCAGCGACAATCTCTATAAAGTACGTGGCTATAACGGAATCCCTCTTGGTGTCGCTACCTCAAAGGCTCTATCGGCTCGGATTCTATCCCAATTTTTAATGCAAGGGGAGAAATATATGATAAAGTAGAACCGGGATCAATCGATGCATACACGTCTCGAGAAAACCCCGATGTGTACGCGGTAACATTGGGTGACGCCTCACCGGTCTGTAGGAGTGGCTAATGCATATATGCGGTTCGAAGGACCGCTAGAATCGGAAACTCCGCCCGACCCCCCACCTCGGCCTGGCCACGGTGTGTACCTCGCCCCGCGGGCGCGCTAGCTCTGAGGATGAAGATGAACCACGAGGCCGGCCGTGGGGGCGGGCTGTTGCTGCACCTCTAACCGGACAATCTCTCATCGGATGGCCACGACGCCGCAAGTAAGCACGCGCCGGTGGCACGAAAACACTCTCGGGTCTTCGTCTCCCGCGGTGGGAACACGGAGGTGCAGGTGGTCTCATCGGCTTGGAACCTACGTCTAATTGTGAGCAGCCGGGCTACGGCCCCCCCCCAATTCCTACACCCTCCCTCTCCCGCCCCGGGCGTGTGGGGGGGTGCCCGGGCTTCCCCGGCCCCGGGGGGGGAACCTTTCTCTCTTTTGTTGGGGGGCCCCCCCGGTCCCCAAAAATCCGGATGATCCCGGCCCCCCCTTGGGGGGCCCGTCATCAAACCCTTGGTCCCGGGCCTCCCCCGGCCCCCCTCCTGCCCGTGCTTTGGGGGGCCTGGGGGAATATCCCATCGGGGGCCGCCGACCCAGCGGACAACCCGGGGAAACCGGGGGCCCCGCCATATGTTCCGTCAGGGGGTGTCACAACATGAGGGGCGTATCGACGGCGGGGGGGCCTTTTAAAACCTTCTCCCGGGGGCCCCCCCCTTTTTGGACCGGGGTCTACCACAGCTCGCCACCTCGCCTCACGGGAGCGGAAAATGGGCCGGGAAGGCCTGCCGCCAAGCTCGCCCCGTACGACGGAGGGGCTCCCTCGCCTGCGGGACGGCATCCCGACTCCGCCTACCACCAATCACATCGTGCAACCGGTATGACGCCATCTCAACCGACTGTCTCGGGAGCACTAATCAATCGCAGGGTACGCCGCATCCGTCGGATGAACTTCACGAAAAGGTCCTCTGCGGCTTTTGACCCGCTTCTGGTGGGCCACAAAGTAGAAAATCACGGGCTCCCGGTGGACTATCGCGCTGCTCGCACGATCATCCCTCGCTCCCGTTCGTGGACACCCCTCGCTGCTACCAATTTGGTCAATAAGCCCCGGACCGCCTCTCGCAGGTCCCGTCATCATCCGCCCCCGGGCCGGGGGCGGAGGCACGGTGCGGTGCGCGGGGAGCCGGCGGTGGGCCCCCGTGCGCCGGTCGTGGGCTCGCTCCAAATCCCCTCCGATGCTTTGGCGGCGTAACCAGTAGCCGTCGGAGGCACAATATCTGGGTCAATCTGGGCACGAGCCCTAGTAGTCATCTGGGCTCGATTGGTCTCACCTGCAGCCGTAGACTTGCCCTTCTGGGCAGCCGTGGCCTTTCTCGGAGGCATCGCTGAAAACATAACATTTTGTCAGAAAAGAGTCATCCTGATAACACAGCTCTAACGCACGATCTAAGATCAGAAGGATAGATAACATCCTAAATGCCCTGTAGCTTCCTGCTTATAGATGTGGTGCATAACACACCGATAAACAAGACTCTACTAGACACGGTCTGGCGTGGACATTCCGAGACGAACCGCTGCGATACCACTTCGTCACGACCCAACCCGTAGCGTGACTAGTGCCCAGTTGGGCACCCAAACAAATTCATAGATCGAGAGTCGCAAACGGATGAGGTTTATACGGACACAAATATCAAATGCTATCTCAGATTATATCAAACTGTCTCAAACACATCTCAAACACAACCGAATATATATAAAAAGCCGACAAGGCTATCAAATGGCGCAACGGCCCAAAACATATACAAATGCAAGCCGACGAGGCTACCACGGCGAATGGGATCGCCCAGAACATACAACATACACAGCATAACACCAAATATGAAGCCGGGAACCCGCCCTCGAGCGAGGGCTCGGCGAACCATAATCACGGCGTAACACGGAGTATAACAAAGTGTGCACGACAACGAAGAACCGGCCGGGACTCGGCGAAGGATACAACAGAATGCACTAGCAGAGTCGTGAGTAACCATATGCATAAAATCATAATGACAGACTCAAAAGATAAGTAAAGTTACCATATTTAAAATCGGAATATTAATCATGTCATGTTTTGTCAGAAATCATCCGAAGTACATAACGGAAAGTTGTGGGGCCCACAAATGGGTGTCGACCCGAGTCGGGCCCGCCTATGAAAAACATACTTATCATACATCATACAATCACCTACGAGCATATCGAGGCAATCCGAGCCTTTTTGTGAAAGATACGAGCGTTCGTAGTTACGGAACTTTTAAAAGCTAAACTTTTTGTACAAAAGTTGAAAATCAATTATTTCAAAGGCATAAAGGCCAATATTTCATCATACTAACATACGAATTTCCAAGAAACGAATAGGAGTCATAAACATGCTCGAATTGCGAGAATAGAATTTTCTCGAGGCTCGTGTCATAGCCTATTTGTAACTAAGGCATGCCAAAGAAGAAAGAATGGAGCTTTACATACCTCAAACGCTCTCCAATATAATCCAAACTCAAGCTAAATGCAACCTACGTCTCGGGCTGCCCAAGGTCTACAAATAAGTCATAATATGCCAAACGTTAGCTATAGACATTTTGGGCATTAAATTCCAATTCAATGGCTTACCTTCAAGCCAACATCGACGCTTATACATTCAAATACTAACCCGAACCCATACCAATAATATTTAAAGACATTCCAATCAATTCATACAACATTTCCAACAATCCAAACAATCTACCCGAAAACAGCCCCCAAACCCGAGACACCCCTATAACACATTCCTCATTTCCAAACCATGATTTGCACCAACAATTCACATTCTAACAATATCATTCTCATAATTATACAAGTTACATTAAATACACAATAATCTTCAAATCAGCCCGCACAATTACAACATCAATCTAGAGTCATTAAAAGCTCATTTCCAACATAGAATTCATTACGACAACCACTAAAACGCTAAGCGACATTAATGCGTTCTTCGTCACATAACATGACCCATTTTCGGCCAACACTACACATATACAAATATGGATGATTCTCAATCATTTCTTCACCCTACACTGATCACAACATGCTAACTAAGCTTTAATTCATAGCTTCAACACAACACAACACACACCCACTTGCACGGCTAGCACACCATGCACACAACTCACTTCCAACATACTATTTTTCATGATATTCATCCATTTTAACATCCTACAACATGCATACAACCCTTATAACATATAAAACATGATCAAATCTTACCTTTTTCCTTCCACTTCACAAGAGGCTAGGGTTTGCGATCTACTCAACGGGTGATTGGATGACCCGAACAATGCTTCCACGCTACTTAGGGACCTCAAAATAGTGGGTTTGCATCAACAAAATAATTTTGGGATGACTTGAATGGAAGTTGGTTTTTCTCTAGGCTTGGCCGAGAGCCTCACTTTCTTGTTCTTCAACTTCTATTTTTTTGGCTAAGTGTTGGAATGAATAAATGAAGACTAGTTGATCATCTTTTGCTATTATATGAAGTGCACAATTGTCCTTGGCCCACACCATGTGTTGGAGCAATAAGAATTGAACACAAAATGGGTGGGCCAACCACCACACTTACACGGCTACAACATGGAAAAATGGATGATTTCCAACTTCCAATTATATCACTTTTGGTCCCAAATTTTCCTAATTGTTCCATGCCAACAAATTCATGCACAACTTATGTCTCAAAAAAAAATCAAAGGTCAAAAATCCCCGACTTTGTATCCCGGAATAGTTTTGTCCTTAACTTATCATAATTAATCCGGATTGTTCCAATGCACAAAAATGCGGGATATAACAGGTGCTTGAACATGTAATCGCCGATGTTGGTTCGAATATATGTAGTTGAAATGAATATAAAAGAATGTCGTCGAATTATGTAGAAAGGAGTTATTAATGCTAGAATGCGTTTTGAATTAATTATTGATGTTGTTTATATGGTTGTTGTTATTGTTGTTGAAGATTTGGCCGAGTTGAATTCTCGGGGATGTCCAATTTATAGGGAAAATGCTGCCCAAATTTCTGTAGATAAAATGATGGTTTGGAGTTGAACTCTCTGATGCTTATGGCTAATGTTCGATGCCTATTGATGTGTTGTAGATCTCGAGAAGCCAAGACTTAAATTTGGATTAGCGTAGGAAGCGGACGAGGTATGTAAAGCCCATTCTTTCTTTCTTTTGGCATGTCGTAGTTGAAAAGTAAGTTATGACACGCATCTCGAGGTAACTCTACTCTTGCGGGCCGAGCATGTTTATGGTCCTTATTTGTTCTTGATGTTCGTATTCTTAATGTAGTCAAATTCTGGTCTTTATGTTTTTCGCATGACTAAATTTCAAAAGTTGCATAGAAGTTTGTTTTCAAAAAGAATTTTATTCCTAAACAACTCCGAAACTACGAACGTCCGTAACTTTCATAGAAAGGCTCGGATCGCTTCGATATGTTTGTGGAAAGTCCTAAAGTGAATAAGGATCGTAACTTTCCGAGGCGCGCTCGGATTGATTTGACATATGACTATGGTCCCTAAGGTTCTATAGGAGATGCTTACGATGTTTGATATGTTTCCAAGTAAGGTCCAAAAGATTTTTGATATACCTTTTGTTCCGACTTTCATATGATGGTCCGTTTGTACTATTTCATTGAGTCTCGGGAAATGATTTATGTGCATGGTTTCTCACTACTCTGCTCGTGCATGCCTCAATGCATCTTTCACCGAGTCCCGGGCCGGGTACGCATTCGTGCACATTCCACTGCATTGTTCACCGAGTTCCTCACTAGAGGGCCGGGTACGCTATATATATACATACATATGATGATGTGATGATATGATGATGTGATGAGATGGGGATGGCGGCCAGGATGGCATACCGAGTCCCTTGCTAGCGGGGCTGGGACACGCTATTCACCGAGTCCCTCACTAGAGGGCCGGGTACGGTATATATATATATATATATATGTATGTATATATGCATCATACATGATTATGATATGATTTTACTCACCGAGTCCCTCACTAGAGGGCCGGGTACGGTATATATATATATATATATATGTACGACGATATGATGACAGGATTATGATTTTGATATGCATGATAAATCTTTTCGAAGGCAAGTTTTATGATTTTACGTACTCTTTACTTGATATGATCCCACTTGCTATATTTCATGCTTTACATACTCGTTACATATTCCGTCTTGACCCCTTTCTTCGGGGCTGCGTTTCATGCCGCGCGGTACACCCGCAAGCCGAAGATATTAGTAGAAGATGTTCCAGCGGGATTGGCGAGCTCCATATTCTTCGGGGTCTTTGCCGAGTTAGAGGATTGTGTTATGGTACCATGTTCTGTGTTAGAGACTTTGCAGACAGTGTCGTGGGTATAAGATGTCGGTTATGTAAGCGGCTATGTAAGCCGATGTGTTATAGCGCATTGTATTATAAGTTGTATATGTTTCTATATGTTACAGATCTTTTTGATTCGAGAAAGGTAAAAGCATATTATTCTTCGAAAACTTTCGTTATGTATTTGTGTTATGATTTGAGTGCCAGCGTGATTATGAGTATTATGTGAGTCAGCGGGTTCGCTCGGCCCTAAATAAGGGTTGGGGGCCCATCACGCCCTAACAGAAATTAGGGTGTGACAACAATATACTTAAGGTATACGAAATTATGTCCGAGCAAGGACTTAATTATGAGTGTGAAGCATGCCATACTCATAACTTAGAAATTGCAAGTCTTTTTTCTGCACTTAAGAGTTTGAAGTCATCTATCCCAAACCAAAGGCTACTTCCGCATAAGGAATACCCTTTTCTATCGATCGGGTCGAACTATAAGCGGCCTGATTCCCGAAGTTAGAGATATGGAGGCGACCTTAATATCAGAGCTCGGCCGTAATCCAAACTCCCCCCAATCTCGTCCCAAGCTCCCAGTCTCATAAATTCGACCTTTGGATAATTTTGAAACCTTTTCAAAAACTCTAGTCAAACTACAAGTGGCCTGAATTCTCATATAGCCTGAGATATGTCGGAAACCCAATGCTAGGATCCAGCCATAATTTTTAAAATCACATGAATTTTTTTCGCTTGAGACAAATCTTACCTCAAACTTAGCAAGGCGGTCAATCGGCATTTATCAAACCCACAAAAGAAGGAATGTTCAGTTTCATACAATCCAAACAGGTCTCAAATGGAATATAAGCATTCATAATCAATATAAGTAATCAATGTGCAAGGTACTCATCTTAATGAGCCTTAGATAAGCCTTAGACACCCAAAGCTCATCTAGGCATGCTCTAGTTCGGTAGGGATTTGGTTCGTTCTATCCTAGTTATCACTAGAGTGGGCTTTTACAAAAGACCTGGAACCCAAGAGGACAACTGGGTTTGAACCGTTAGGGCTGTTGGATGACCATTACATTTGGAAAAAACATCAACAAGAGTATAACCACGTCTCATTTAACATTTTTTTGTACATTTTTAAGAAATTCAAGAACATTCGTTTATTTTCTCAAAAAAGAGCAAAAGAATTACGATTCATTTATTTTAAGCAATTGCAATTGATCATTACGTATTCTACTCCGTCAACGTCAAGGGACTTGAATTAATTAAGTAAAACGATAAGTGCATTTCAATTTTTAACAGTTAAGCATGCGAATTAGAGTTTAATTATTTTCAATAAAACAATTAGAACTAAATCAGAACCCTTTACTTTTCTAATCATGGTGTTTAAAATTTGCCCCAAATCCAGTGTATATACAACATATATACGTCTGTATACATAAAAGATATACACATCACATATATGTGTATAGCAAAGGTCCAGACCTTCCATTATTTGGTCCGCCGCGTCCAACTCAAATTAGGCTTACCCGACCCAAGAGAAACGTGCTATATAAACACACAACTTCAACAAAACAAACCCCTAAGGGGGATGAACACCATCACGACTAGGGTTCACTAACCCTAGCGTCGCCCTTCGTTCCTTTCTCTCTCCTTCATCATCTCGTTGCTAAAAAGGGAAAAGGCATAGAGGCTCTAGCATCATTCAGGCTCTGTATAGCCTATTTGAGCAAAGCATTTAATGCTTCCTGCAGTACCACCCTCTTTTCACATTATCTCGCCCCAAACATGGTATAAATTCCACTTTCTTCTCTTTCTTTTGATTTTTGCTACAGGATAAAGACAAATCCCATAATCATTTTGAGTTTGCTCATTCTATTGGTTCGGGAAGAGCCAACTATATTGATTTGAGTTGGTCAAAATCCGTCATGTATTTGTTGTTTAGTTTTAATCGTAGCCGCAGATGGTTGAATCAAGGTGAAATTTCCAGAAATTTTAGAAGTCCCTTATCGGTGGATTAAGGGTTTCTAAATATTTTGGGGTTCTACAAATAGAACCCCATTTCTCAAAATATACATACGAAAAATACACAAGAAACCTAATTTTTGAGTTTTCACACTTGAAATTTGGGATTCTTAGTTCAAATTTTTAATTTAGCTTCTAGGTTGAGTTTCCAGTTTAAAGTTTTAATTTGTTTATTGTCTTGTGTGGCTGAGTTTGATCTTTGGAAGCATAAAAAGAGGCTCTAAGTCCATTCTTGCATCCGTCTGCACACACAAAAGGTAAATTCCTATCTTGTTGTTTATTTTATTTTTTGCTTAGTCTAAATGCAATTAAGGTAGTATTCTTGTTTAGTTTGGATTGCTGTTTTGTATGGTGTTTTGTTTAGTTAAGTTATGTTTTGCTTAATTTAGTATTATGCTGACAATGGCTTGTTTAGTTTAAGTACTCTAATTGTATCCTTAGTTGTTCTCCTTGGCACAGTTAGGTATATTTGTTTGAATATGGATCTGGATGTTTGGTCTAAACCAGGTGTGATTGTGATTAGTGTGAATCAGTTTATGAATGATTAATCACCTTAAATGGAGGGAACTTGAATAGCTAAAGGCTAATGACTTGAGTTTAGAAACTAAGAAATGAAAGATGAGAGTCAACATTCATTGTGGTTGTTAAAAATGGTTCTTTAACTAGTAAATATAGGATTATGAGGCTATGATATCACCTGGTTTAAACTAAAACTAGGATCACATAGATTTCTTATCAACTATGAGTGAAATGACTAGTAGTTTAAAGAATGAGGATTGACATGGTTGCTTGTAATCTAGAGTGCCCAGGTTCTTGCTTAAGTTCATTTGTCCTGAATGGGTGAATGCTAATGACTTCACTTTGGTTTTTCCTATGTCATCAAATCTTGTTTTCCTCAAATTTAATCCGTATTTAAATCCTAAACGAGCCCGGTTAAACTGAAAATGAAGGGATGGATTTTTTAATAGCTCAAATCTGGTTCTAGCTGTTAAAACAAGTTGTAAAGATCCTAGGGACACTCCATTTGGTTTTTTTTTTTTTTTTTTTTGACTCAGAACACTACAATCCTTCGGTCACTTTAAAATGATCACAATAACTTGAAATGAGTTGGCTGCTTAATATTGATGCTATACTATTTCATCAAAGTTGGCCATTTAGTCTTCAAAGGTGTTTAAAAGATAACAAAATGAAAACATGGTCTGCAATGAATCTGGTTTTTTTTTTTTTTTTTTTATATATATATATATAAATAAATAAATTGATGTGATTAATTTAAGGCTAAAGGTCAAGAAGTATGGCTGTTGTAGAATCTATGTTTGAACCTGTCCCTTCCCCCAACTCTGTATATATCCTTCTCAATCCTGGATAATTTGTATCATAGGATAGACTTTATGATTAGAATTTTTAAGCCTGTTTAAATTGTTTTGAATAAACTGCCTATGTCATTTTTGTGAAACTGTTATTCGAATGCTTAAACATATATTGACCACTGATAAAATAGAGGTTGAGAATGATATTCAAAGGGAAGTGTGTTATATCCTGGTCCTGTTTTAATCTATTAGGGAGTTTAATTTGTTCTGATGGTTGGAAGTTGTACAAATCATGTACCTATTGAGGCTGTGTCCTGGTATTGCTTGTCACACCCTAATTTCTGTTAGGGTGTGATGGGCACCCGACCCTTGTTTAGGGCCGAGCGAACCCGCTGACTCGCCTAATACTCATAATCACGCTGACTCTCAAATCATGACACAAATACATAATGAAAATTTTTTGAACAATAATATGCTTTTGCCTTTCTCGGATCGATGAAAAAAATCAGAATATATAGAAACATACGGAGCTTATAATACAATGCGTAATAACTCGTCGGCTTACATAGCCGCTTACATAACCGACATCTTATACCCACGACAACGTCTGCAAAGTCTCTAACACGAACATGATACTATAACATAATACTTTGACTCGGCGGACTGCGAGCAAGCGGAGCTCGCCAATCCCGCCGGAACATCTTCTCGCTAATGTCTTCAACTCATACGGGTGTACCGCGCGGCATGAAACGCAGCCCGAAGAAAAGGGGTTCGATACGGAATATGTCGAGTATGTAAAGCATGAAATATAATAAGCGGGATCATCTTTGAAGTAAAGAGTACAGAAAAATCATAAGACTTGCCTTTTGAAAACATTTGTCATGTATATGCATATATCGGTAAGTAAAAATCTTATCATGAACATATCGTCATGTCATTGTACATATATACCGTACCCGGCCCTCTAGTGAGGGACTCGGTGAGTAAAATCATATCATAATCATGGATGCATGCAGATATACATATATACATACCGTACCCGGCCCTCTAGTGAGGGACTCGGTGAATAGCGTGTCCCGCCCCGCTAGCAAGGGACTCGATATGCCATCCACGGCCTCCATCCCCATCTCATCATATATATATATATATATATATATATATATATATATATATATATATATATATATATATATATATATATATATATATATATATATATATATAGCGTGTCCCGCCCTCTAGTGAGGGACTCGGTGAATAATGCAATGGAATGTGCACGAAAGCGTGTCACGGCCGGGTCTCGGTGAAAGATGCCTTGAGCTTGGCACGAGCGAGTAGTGAGAAACTATATGCACATAAAACATTTTCAGAGACTCAATGAAGTAAGCTGAACGGATCGTATTCGAAAATCGGGACAATAGTTATATCAAAAACCTTTCGAACATTATTCGGAACATATCAAATATTATAAACCTTTTAAAGAACCATAGCGATCATAGTCGTACGTCAAACTAATCCGAGCCCGCCTCGGAAAGTCATGAACCTTATTTACTTTAGGACTTACCACAAACATATCGAAGCGATCCGAGCCCTTCTGTGAAAGTTACGGACGTTCGTACTTTCGGACTCGTTTAGGGAACAAACCCTTTTTTGAAAACAAACTTTTATGCAATCTTTGAAATCCGTTCATGCGAAAAACATAAGGACCATAATTTGACTACATTAAGAATATGAATATCAAGAAACAAATATGGATCATAAACATGCTCGGATCACCGGAGTAGAATTACCTCGAAAATTGTGTCATAGCTTATTTTTAACTAAGACATGCCAAAGAAAGAAAGGTTGAGCTCACATACCTTAACCGCCTCCTAAGCTAATCCGAACTTACGTCTCGACCTCTTACGATCTACAATAACATCAATAGGCATCGAACATTAGCCATAAACATCGAAGAATCCAATTCCAAGCCATTACTTTTTCTACGAAATTTAAAGACTTCCCTATAAAGTGGGAATCCCGAGAATTTAACTCGGCCAATCAACAACAACCAAGCCAACAACCATACTAACAATATCCATAAGTGATTCAAAATGCATCCAAACATTAATAATTCCTTTCTACACAATTCGACGACATTTCATTTATATTCAAACAAACTACATACGATCAATTCAATACCAATACTCATATATTCGATTACTAATCCGCAACCATTCACACACGATTTAAGAACGCTTTAAGCAATCCGCAAAATATTCAAAACATTTCCAACAATGTACTACTCCACCCGAAACTCTCCATTACATTCAATCCAACAAGAACATCACCAACACAATTCTTTCTTTCAAATTCATAAACTATGTCAACAATCCATTCGTTAATAACTTCACTTTCATAAATTCAAGAAAGCATATTATAGTCACATTAGCTTCCAAACGGCTCATATGATTACAACTTTGATCTTGGATTATTAAGACTTCATTTTCCATCATAGAGTTCACAATACAACAATCAAATTATACTAAATAAAATTAGTCCTTCTCCTCCACACAAGGCAGCCACCATTCGGCCAACCCATCTTCACACACAACTTCATGAATTTTATTCATTTCAACACATCACAACATGCTCAAAACGTCCACAACAATATCAACCAAACGCCAAGTAGTTTAATTCATCGTTCTTATTCAACACAATACATATGCACGGCCACAACTCCCATACCCTATTTTCATGAACTCCATTCATTTCCACATTGCAAAACATGCACAAACATCTATAAAACATGTAAAGAAGATCAAAACTCACCTTCTTCCATTGACCTTTTCATCTCGGCTAGGACTCCAAATCTCAACAACGAACGACTTTCTTGTTCTAACAACTACTCCACGTGACAGAGGACCTTCCATTTGGTAGAAAAGCTTGAAGAGAAGAATTTCCCATGATCACAATTGAAGGGCTGGTTTCGGCCAGCCCTTGGCTGTTTTTCTCCCTCTTCTTTTTTCTTCAAATTTCATGAAATTTCTAGAGATGAAATGTGATGAAAATGATGAACTTGGTCATCCATATATATATATATATATATATATATATATATATATATATATATCTATAAAAATGTGCACATGACCATGCACATGCTCCATGTCTTTTTCTTCTTTTTTTTTTTCTTTTTCCTTTCCCTCCAAATTTCTTCAAATTTCTAGAATTTTCTTTAAGTAATAAAAGATGACTAATATGATCAACATGTCATCTAATTCCATATATATATTAAGCTTCCATGTGGCCATGGCCCACACCATATGTGGCCGGCCACATGGCCTAATATTTCATGAAATACCAACTTCCACCAATTCACTTTCCAACCCCAAATTTTCATTAATATCTCCATCCGATAAAATCATAAATGACTTGTACCTTAAAACAAAGTTGGAAAATAGCCCTGTCGCTAACTTTCCGCAATTGACCCGGAATATTCAAATGTACAAAATGCGAGGTATAACATTGCTTTAGCATGCATTGAGAATTTGAATGTAAACTAAACAGGGCCAAACAAATATGTCTTAGAGAAATTTAAGTGGGACTAGTCATAAACTTAAGTTATCCTTTTCCTTAGATTATTTGAATTGGATTAATGAAGGGATAGGAGGATTATGTGTGTGGATAGGCAGGCTTAGAACCCCCATGACATGGGGAGCCTTTTTAAAGACACCTTATGGAAAGGACCAAGTACTACTTGGCCCATAACATCTTCCTTTCAAAAAATAAGAGGTGTCCTGGCATACCCTTGAGTCTGTGGAGGTCTTTGCTTTGTTATAGATGCATCTTCGACCTCCTGCTTCATCATTGAACCATGTAGATTGTTCAAAATAAGCCTGCCTTTACATGAAAATAGTTGTCCTAGCCCTAGGGTAAATCTGTGAACTCCTTAAAAAAACCGGTTCACATTGATACTTAATCATTTAAAGTTGTACAGTTTCCTCACCCTTTGTCACTTATGGTTTGAAAAGCTAAAAGGATATTTTGATTCTGTGAGAAGGTTGTATCTGAATGAAAGAAGTGATGGGTAAACCTTGCATCTATTTTAATTTCTCCATGCTGACGGTCAATTTAGTAACCTTGTATGGCCTAATTAATGTGGGAAGCCCAAACTCACAGTTAGGGTAAAAACAAGGGGAACAAAAAGGGCTGGGGTAAGTTTGATCAACCATATTGGGCTGCTAGACCCACTTCCTGGAATTAAGTATATATGTATATATCCGTCTTTATATATGTACATGTTGTATATATGTATATTTGTGATAAGTTCGTAAAATTAATTCTAACCTAATTTTTTTCTTTTTCCCCTTTCTTCTCCATCTCGTGGGCCATTTGGGCCGGTCAAACCTCCCTGTTGGGATGAGGCCCAACAGTGTCTTCTTTCATAGCAAAGGCAGTTCGCCAACATGAAAGGGAAGCTAATATATACATGATTGCGTTGAAGGCCCAACCATGGGTAGAAATAGTCAACTTGGGGCTTGGTACGCCCCCAGCCTAACCTTCCTTTTATTATTTTTGTTATATATTTCAAGAATGTTGTGTTGTATTTGTGTATTTGTAAAACTCACATTAATATTGGCATCAATTATGATTATAACTAGTCGTCTTAGGACAACGGTGCTTATGCCATTTAGTAGACTTTAAGTCCAAAAACAATTTTCAAAACCCCGAAATAAACGTGACAACTTTGAAAACTTGAGAAAAAAAATGATCTTTTGCAATACAAGTTTAGATTAAAAGAAAAATGATTTTAAAAATATAAAGTGTTATGATTATTGTTTTCAAGACCACAAACCAGTTTGTTTTATCGAAAGGAAAAGGTATCAAATATATATATGAGTCTGACTGAATCCGAAAAGAAATTTCTTGGCTGAAGCCTAATCTAAACGAATAAGTATTTTGGGCCAGGACCCAACAAGTGTGAATCGGACTTTGGCCAAGCCCCAACTAAAATACTTTTCATAAACAAAAAAATGCAGATTTTGGGCCCTAGCCCAACTCAAACCAAAACCAATTTTGCTTACATATATACGAACCTGAGAAAAAAAAATCAAATCATTTTTATAAACCGGACTTATTCAAATAAAATAAAATGCACTTGTAAATACGAGGATCTGGAACGGGATGTTTTGGAGTAGTATATGGTCTGACCAAGAATAACAATATGAGGGTTATGCATGGGCGTAAAAAGGATATATATATATATATATATATATATATATATATATATATATATATATATATATATATATATATATATATATATTCTTATATACATACTTACAAATTCAAATGAGTTGGCACTTTTCAAAACAAAATATACTATCCTTATACATAAAAGGGTATTATTCTTATCCGGATATTATAAATCCAAACCTAAAGTACCCTTAAATAAAGGAAATATATTCAATCATTTTCTGAAAAAAAAAAAAAACAATTGATACGCCAAATGGCAGTCTTTTATAAATACGGGAAAGTAAACACAAATATAAACAGTTCATGCATAACTCGCACATTGGAATTCGAAGGTCAACTGTATAGTGTGGATCCTTAATACTAGGATGCCTAACACTTCCCTAGGGGATCACCAGACCCCTTACCTAGAACTTTGGTTACAAAGGATTTTTTTACGATGTTTGAATAAACCTTTTGAACCCGATTTTCTTAATTTCCTAAAAATTAGGTGGCGACTCTTTTTCCAAAAGAAAATCTGAAAGGGGACCAACTACCTCGTAGTAGCTTTCCGAGCGGTAACCCCGCCGCGAAATGTAAACCGTAACAGATGGCTACTCCGCTGGGGAATTAAGGTTCTAACCATATGGTTTCCAATACAACGTGAATTATTTTCTTGAACTGTTTATGTGTTTACTTTCCCGTACTTATAACTGCCATTACATGCATGTCATAAACTCCGTCACTCCTGGCATTTATTTTACACTCTGCTTCAAAGGAAACTTCGCGGAGCCCGAGATCGACCCTTCACTATAAAATCAAACTCATTTATTTGGAACTGTTGTAGGGAGAGGTTGGTTCGTGGTTGTCCAACAATGCAACGGTTCGGCCCAGTGGTGCCGCTGGGTACCAAGGTCATTTGTCAAAGCCCACTCTAGTGATAACTAGGATAGAGCAAGCCAAATTCCTACTGAACTAGAGCATCCATACCTAGACTAGTCTTGGGTATCTCAGACCTACCTAAGTCTCATTAAGAAGACTACCCCATGTCTAAACGGTCTATGACCTGAAGACACCACATATCATTTATGTGCTAATTGGAAACATGCTTGTGTATATGCGCTGAACCATTAGCCCTATAAGAAGGGGGGAAACATTAACGGGGCTATGTTTTGTAGATCGAAAGAAGGATCCAGTTTGACATCGTCTCTGAGGAACCCGAGTTGCTTAGGGCTTGGTGGGAATGGTTGGGTGATTCGTACCGTAGAAGCATTAGTTGATGTGTAGGACATCTGCCTGCTATAATGACTATGAAAGGTCATCTGGAGTTAATGGAAGTATTGGCCGGATACTGGGATGACAAAGAGATATTATTTCAGTTTGGGGATATTGAGATGACTCCAACCCTAGAAGAACTTAAGCATGCCATAGACAGCAATGGAACCTATCTGAGAAGGAGACAAGAAGACGTTCATAACCTACTTTTCCCTTAAAAGCCTTCTATTGGCCAAATCTAGAAATACCTTTCTTTGACCCAAGCACCTTGGGTGCATGGCCCCACCATAGCCTTCATAGATTTATATCGATGGTTTGGGGATGCTATAGGGTTTGCTTTGTATCAAGAGGAATTCAAAAGCCAAGAGGAGTGGGAAGCCATTAGGCCCTTGGCATTCGTTATCGGGTTATTGGGTACTATGGTGTTTGTCACACCCCAAACTGATAAGCTGCGACGAGTTCCCAACCACTACTGATCAAGCATCTCTGAACTCGTTCCTACTCTATATTAGGTAACCTGGTGGCCCATTTTATCTGACGTTCGATCGGTACCGTCTGCTATAACATTTGCACAATAAAATTTACTCCAGAATCTCATAAAACATGCATATGAACATATATATAAGTATATGAGCAAAGGATCACAACGTAGATCGATTTAGTCGCTATATATTTACTGTACACAAAAGTGAGGAACAACTGAAGCCGCATGACACCCCCACCATATACAACTGTCTACAGACCTCCATGGAATATAAACTGTAGAAAAGACAGGACAAGGCCCTTTTATACCCATATATGTACATATCAAAATAGCATACCAAATAGGGCTGAAGCTCCGGTCCAAATGGAGCTTGCTGGCTGAGCCTAAGAAGAGATCCTATAGGCCTAGCTCACTCGGCTGGCTACCTGAACCTGCGGGCATGAACGCAGCCCCCCAAGCAATAGGGGAGTCAGTATGAGTAATGCACTGAGTATATAAGGCATAAAATAAACATGTACATAAGCTCATGGGCGACATCTGAGACATGCCAGTGAATATGTGATGCTAAATAAATCAGCATGACTATATATACAGATATCAGGAAAGCACACATATCTATAGAAATGCACATGCACGCCATCGCATAGGCCACAGCTTCACCCCTTGTCAACTGTGCCTTACATATAGACATCACAACAAAGGCCACAACTTCACCCCCTGTCAACTGTGCCTTACATATATACATCACAACAAAGTCCATAGCTTCACCCACTGTCAACTGTGCCTTATATATATATATATATATATATATATATATTCATCACAACAAAGGTCACAGTTTCACCCCCTGTCAACTGTGCCTTATATATATATATATATATTCATCACAACAAAGGTCACAGCTTCACCCCCTGTCAACTGTGCCTTATATATATATATATACACATGAAAAATCAGAATGAGTGCAATGCATAAGAGAAATGAAGTAATAGAACTTGGTAATGCCACAAAATAGCTTTACACATATATTATACTCATAGCATGCATGAGGGTTCAAACATAAGCTACCACTTTAGTGGAGTGACGTAAGGTCGGTAATCTCCGATTTATATTATGGAACAACCATCACCGCTATATCTCACCTTGAAGGAACAAAAACATGAGGTGAGATCAATCAACAATGAGTGGCATCAAGAAAATCATGAAGTAACTCAATAATCTCATAATATTATCAAAATCATGAACTTGAAATTAGAATAGAATCATCATTGTCGTTATCATCATAAAAGCATACTCATCTTTAGCGTCATAAGAAACTTTTAGAATCATGAATCTCTAACTTTTGAGAGTACAGACATTTTGGAAAACAATTATGAGTTCACAAGAAACGAATCATGCCTTTGGAAAGGAAGGGACTAGCCTTAACATACCTGTTCGGTCTTTTAATACCTATGCTTATCCTTCCGAGCTCGTAAATCTACATTCGAAAGAATTCATACTATCATTAGACTTATCGTCGTATACTTGTACCAAGCTTTCAAATTAAACTACTTCATATCTTGCCGAAAATCGGGTAGCATCTCCCCTATTTATATGCCAAGCCCATAATCTCAATTCAACAACCAACAACAACAACAACAATACCAACATCATCCATAATATCATCAATACCAAAGTACTTCATTAAACATCTCCTACAATGTTTATCCCATATTTCCACTGACAAAATTATTATACGGCTATTTAATAGTTCTATCTCCGTAATTAAACTTAAATCAATATTAATAAGGAAGAATTCATAGCTTACTCTTGCTAAAATCGTGATATCTTTGATATCCACCCTGAATTCAAGCCAAAATCCCTCGAAATACGATAATATAATCACAACTATACGCTGTCTGGGTTGAAATTCGGGGAATTCTACCTAATCCGCAATAAAATTTGATAAGTGGAGGTTGGTGGAAGTTTCCAGAACATTTGAGAGGCTTTGGGTGTGTTTGGAAGAGGAAAGAAGGGGTAAGCCCCTTTTTATTACGGTCCAGGGTCTGCCTGGACCGACTTAAAATTTGCTCAGCGCGAACGCGCCCCCGCAGAGTAAATTCCTCTGCTCTAATAGTCTGTCTTAAAATGCTCATAACATTTGATCCTGATTTCGTATGAGGGCCCACGACCTATGGTTGGAAATCTATTTCAATTATCTACAACTTTCATTTTTGGTGTGTTTCCAAATTCCAAGCTTATAATGGCGTTTTGGCCTCTTTAAGTCAGATCGTCCAAAAATGTATCTTTAAATTATCCTTTTGGAGGGCTTATGCCCATATTTGGCTTAAGGGTCCTTCTTAAGAATTGCTCAACTTTCCATGTACTATTCATATAACCTTTCATATGTCCTTTATAAAACCCCAGCATGTGGGCCACACCTTAACTTACGGTTATGAGGGCTATTCATCAAGTAACGTATTAACTGATTTACACCATACGGTCTCCAAATGTCATATATATATATTATTACTATACTCATATAATAGAATCTTCATCCCTAATCCTTGTATAACCTTACTCTCCCTTAGGTTCATACTAAGTCGTCTACAGTCTTGGTAATACGAATTTTTTCGAGGTGTAACAGTGTTCCTAAAAGATGGGTATTTAGCCTTAGATACCGGGTCATCTCAATTGCTCATGCCATCTTCCCTAGTGTGACTAAGGATCAGGAGACTCGGTATTTCAAAATTGTCCCTATCATCTTAGCGGACATATACCGAGCCTTGGATATGCGTGGTAATCATTTCAGGTAATTCCAAAGGTGTAACATGTTGCTATAATGGTGGATTATCAAACACCTCAACATGGCCGAGGGAGTCCAGTATCTGAGTCACAACAACAGGATAAACCTCCTCTCAAATTACTGTCCGAACCTCGGTTACATGTCCAAGCTAGGTTGGACCTTCTTTATATCCGAATTGTGCAAAGATTGAATCCAGTGGATGTTTCCTAACTTCATCTCTGAGAGAGTAATGGTTCCGGTTAGGAAATTCCCATTTGTACCGCTGGTCGGCATTTAAGGGATTCGCCCTTACTACCCTTCTCGATTTTTAAGATAGTTTGGGAGAAGGCAAGTGATACCACAAGTAGGGAACACTGAGAAGTTCACACTTGAGCATACAGATCAGAGAATACGAAATGTCGGAGAGATACGCTGAGAATGGAATGGTCGCCTGACTTTAGAAACAGACACCTTAGCCCCCGACAGGTTCAGAGCAGGGTGACCCGGGATATCACATTTGGCTATAGGGTCACTTAGCCGGCGCTGCCATTTCGGGATCGATACTTGATCACACTGTCCTTGACAGATCTGCACAGGCCGAGGCCAGAGTCTACTTGATTGAAATAAAGGTGAATGATAGAGATGCTAAGTACCTAGAGAAGATCGAGCATGCCTCGGCTGTCATAGGCAGGTTGATTCGAGAGGAAGACAACTTGAGAAAGTGTTTAGAGGGGACGAAAGAGCGTCTGGCTAGTATTTTGGAGGATTCAGACCCCGTGGTAGCCAAGCTGGAGCTGTTCCAGGCACATCAACATATTCAGACGACCCTTCAGAGGCCCAAGAAGGCTAAAACAGACCGAGCCTCGACATCAGACATCGGAGGAGAGTTCTGCTGATCCTATTTTACTTTTTCTGTTATAGCCCCATGTCGGCTTTGTTATCATCTTTTGTAATCCCTTAGGGGTAATATTATTATAAATGAAAGTATGATTATCAGGGCAATGGTTCGGCTGTACAAATAGCACTTGCATGTTTCAAACGATTAATACAGCCTTGGTTCAAAAGGCCTTAGGAATACGAGCAGTATAACTGCTTACTAAATATGTGATTGCTTGCTACGTGCTTTACATGCCTACTTGCTTTATATGCTATCATGTATTTAAAGCCCGAATGCGATTTATTCAGTGCTCTAAACCACATACCTAAAAGAAAGACTAGTTGATTAAAAAGCTTACCCTAATTTATCTCCACTAAAAAGGTTGACTTGCAATGGCGACCCAAGGAGATCAGGATATGTTTATTCCATAAGAGACCGTCGAGATGCTGCGACTCAAGGTCCGGTATATGGAAAAACACCTTGAGCAGATATGTCGAATGATCTAGGAGGTCGATAGGTTTCTAGTGTTGGTGGGAAATCCACGAGAAGGAATGCCTGAGGTACAGTATTATGAGGAGAATGTCTTCGAAAAGATAAGGGAGTTAGTCAGTAACTACGTACCGCTCCAAAGGAGGCTAGACACGCCAAAGATAGAGGAAGGAACTCCAGAAAAGGAGTCTGAGAAGTAAGAAATGGAAACTGACCCATGGGTAATGGAGTCGGATCCTCAGGAACAGTCGAAACCTCAAGAGATGGCTCCCGAATCACAAGAAGCAGAGAATGAACAACCAAAGGAATTTGAGCCTCTGGAGATGGAACCAGAAGAGTCAGAGCATGTCGACATAGAGGTTGAAGAGGAAATAGAGTCTCTAGAGATGATCCCCGAATTTCAAGGAGAGGGGTTCAATGTCGATGAGTAGAATCTGCGTAGGATGAAGTATTTGACTATCAAAAACTAGAGAGGGATACGTCGGAAGCCCTTATCGGGCCTGGTCCGGGGAATCTTTAGATAGGTTTAGCCAAAGGATGTACATAGGAAAAATATATCCTCCTTTGTAAGCTGAACTACGGTAGGGCCTGATTTCCCCCAGAGGGATGCGTAGGCAGTCTACGTAAGACTCGGACCCTATATAATATAAATTATTATTCCCCCCTCCTTAGTTTAAACAAAGAGGAAGGGTTGCCAAAGTGAGTCAATCGCAAAGCCCATTGGCCCAAGATCCACTTAACATAAAAAGACCACAATACCCAAACCTTTGGAAAAAAGGATCAATCAATTATTCAGGTTAAAACACATGAATTTATATGCTCTGTGCGTTTTAAATACAACATATGTGATATCTTGCTTTAGTATTACTTTCAAAAACTAACTTTACTTGCCTTTGAGTTATTTTTTATCTTATAGAACGAGGCCGATTAGTGTAGAGTGAAAACTGGCATACTTTACGAGATCCAAGGCTGCATTAGCATCCTATTCAGAATCGGACAAAGGAAAGGAAAAAATGACTGGTACCCCAAGAAAATGAAAGAAATGAGCTCGTTCTTCGTGAAAGAGATACCCTAACCCTAAAGAGGTGTCATCCTAGAAAGACGTAATTGCAATGTTGCTAAACACTATCACTGCCCTACATGACAAAAGTACTAAGGCCGAGATAGCTAATTCCACTAAGGGCACATCTACTGAGGTGAGAAAGCCCCCGCCTTCTTTCCCCTCGCTCACCTGTCCAATGCTTGAACAGTTCCCAACTTACTAACCAGGAACTATCCCATCTCCACAAAGTCCATATAACCCGCATCACATCGATACTTCGTACTACACCCCACCTCCAGTCAAATATACTCAAATCTCGGGAACTACTCATTCAGTTCCCTCCAACCAAGCTCCTCAGTCGATTTTTATCGACCCAGCAAGTCACCCACACATCGCTGCTTTGCCAACTGTGCCAACAGCACCAATCCCACAAAACCACCCCACCTATCAAATCGTCTCCTTCTATACTCCTAAAATCCTAAATGAGTCCTCTCTAGGTCTCAAAGAGCTGGAGCACTACGAGGAAATGGAGAAGGCTTGGAGAGCCAAACATGACAAGTGTGAGAAGGGAATGAAATGAAAAATTGAGAAGTTGTATGAAAAGTCCAATAGAGTTGTGAGCAAATCTAGAGGTCTAAGCTACGATGACCTATGCATGCACTCGGATTTGGACCTACCAAAAGGGTTCAAGATACCAAAATTTGAAATGTTCAACGGGACAGGTAATTCTAAGGCACTTCTCCGTTCCTACTGCGACTAGCTGGTCGGCGTCAAAAAGAACGAACCTTTAATCATGAGGCTATTCAGTCAAAGCTTAACCGAAGAAGTCGCCAAATGGTTTGCAACCCAAGACATACGCCGCTGGCTCACTTGGGAGGATATGGCGGAGTCCTTCATGGAAAGGTTTCGATTAAATGCCAAAACAGTGCCAGACAAATATTACCTTAAAAAGGTCAAACAAAAGTCAGCAAAGAAATACTGTGAATTCGCTAGCCAGCGGAGGGCCGAAGCAGCCCATGTTCAGCCACCGATGTACGAAGAAGAGTTGTTTTTCGTATTCATCTGGTCCCAAGAATCGAATTTCTATGATCGAATGTTGTTCATGGCCGGGAGGCCATTCTCCGAACTTGTTAAGATGCGAGAAGCCATAGAAGACGGCTTCAAATCTGAAAAAATTATTAGCGTGTTCAACAGAGTGTCAAGCCAAAATGCTGCGGGTGCCTTCCCCAAAAAGAAAGAGGACGTGGCAAGCATATCCCACACACCAAGTCCAAACACCAAGAAATGAGAAGACCCACAATCTTCTTACCAAACCCCATCTTCTACCTGTTATCCAACTTCCCCGTACATCTCTGTGCCTATATTTTACGCACAACCTAGTTTCACGGCTGCGGTGCCAGCTTATACAACTTTGCCACCAAATGTCCAAGCACCCGCACCTACTTAGCAACCACCACAACAAAACTACCAAGCGATGTCTCTTGCCTACCGCCTACCACAAAACAACCCACCATAAAACTACCAAAACTATCCAATTACAAATTACCAAAACCAACCACCACCTCCGGCATACAACACGCCACGTCCAATTTTTAAGAGAAAGCCTGCTCAAGAATTCACTACATTGCTTGAGTTGAGGACCCAACTCTTCGAAAGGCTGCATGCTACAGGCTTCATTCAACAGTCCTCTAAAGTCGGCTCGGTGGATTCCGCATTCTTCGTAGCTAATCAAACCGGTGCCTACCACTCAGGAGGTAATGGCCACAACACAGAAGATTGTATCAACCTGAAGCACAAGATTCAGGATTTAATTGACACAAGAGAAATCACCCTACAAACGGCAGCACATAATGTGAACACAAACCTTTTGCCGAATCATGGAACAACGAATCTGTGATATCTTGCTTTAGTATTACTTTCAAAAACTAACTTTACTTGCCTTTGAGTTATTTTTTATCTTATAGAACGACGCTAATTAGTGTAGAGTGCAAACTGGCATACTTTACGAGATCCAAAGCTGCGTTAGCATCCCATTCAGAATCGGATAAAGGAAAGGAAAAAATGACTGGTACCCCAAGAAAATGAAAGAAATGAGCTCGTTCTTCATGAAAGAGATACCCCAACCCCAAAGAGGTGTCATCCCAGGAAGACGTAATTGCAATGTTGCTAAACACTATCACTGCCCTACAGGACAAAAGTACTAAGGCCAAGATAGCTAATTCCACTAAGGGCACGTCTACTGAGGTGAAGAAGCCCCCGCCTCCTTTCCCCTCGCTCACCTCTCCAATGCTTGAACAGTTCCCAACTTACCAACCAGGAACTATCCCGCCTCCACAAATTCTATATAACCCGCATCACATCGATACTTCGTACTACACACCACCTCCAGTCAAATATACTCAAATCTCGGGAACTACTCATTCAATTCCCTCCAACCAAGCTCCTCAGCTGATTTTTATCGACCCAACAAGTCACCCACACATCGCTGCTTTGCCAACTGTGCCAACAGCACCAATCCCACAAAACCACTCCCCCTATCAAATCGTCTCCTTCTATACTCCTAACATCCTAAATGAGTCCTCTCTAGGTCTCAAAGAGCTGGAGCACTACGAGGAAATGGAGAAGGCTTGGAGAGCCAAACACGACAAGCGTGAGAAGGGCATGAAATGAAAAATTGAGAAGTTGTATGAAAAGTCCAATAGAGTTGTTAGGAAATCTAGAGGTCTAAGCTACGATGACCTGTGCATGCACTCGGATTTGGACCTACCAAAAGGGTTCAAGATACCAAAATTTGAAATGTTCAATGGGATAGAAAATCCTAAGGCACTTCTCCGTTCCTACTGCGACTAGCTGGTCGGCGTCAAGAATAATGAACCTTTAATTATGCGACTATTCAGTCGAAGCTTAACCGAAGAAGTCGCCAAATGGTTTGCAACCCAAGACATACGCCGCTGGCTCACTTGGGAGGATATGGTGGAGTCCTTCATATAAAGGTTTCGATTAAATGCCGAAATAGTGCCAGACAAATATTACCTTAAAAAGGTCAAACAAAAGTCAGCAGAGAACTACTGTGAATTCACTAGCCGGTGAAGGGCCGAAGCAGCCCATGTTCAGCCACCGATGTATGAAGAAGAGTTGTTTTTCGTATTCATCCGGTCCCAAGAATCGAATTTCCATGATCGAATGTTGTTCATGGCCGGGAGGCCATTCTCCGAACTTGTTAAGATGCGAGAAGCCATAGAAGATGGCTTCAAATTTGAAAAAATTATTAGCGTGTTCAACAGAGTGTCAAGCCAAAATGTTGCGGGAGCCTTCCCCAAAAATAAAGAGGACGTGGCAAGCATATCCCACATACCAAGTCCAAACACCAAGAAATGAGAAGACCCACAATCTTCTTACCAAACCCCATCTTCTACCTGTTATCCAACTTCCCAGTACATCTCTGTGCTTGTATTTTACGCACAACCTAGTTTCACGGCTGCGGTGCCAGCTTATACAACTTCGTCACCAAATGTCCAAGCACCCGCACCTACTTAGCAACCACCACAACAAAACTACCAAGCGATGTCTCTTGCCTACCGCCTACCACAAAACAACCCACCATAAAACTACCAAAACTATCCAATTACAAATTACCAAAACCAACCACCACCTCCGGCATACAACACGCCACGTCCAATTTTTAAGAGAAAGCCTGCTCAAGAATTCACTACATTGCTTGAGTTGAGGACCCAACTCTTCGAAAGGCTGCATGCTGTGCTTCATTCAATAGGTCCCTCTAAAGCTGGCTCAGCTGGAAACAGATTCTTCAGAGCTAATCAAACCGGTGCCTACCACTCAGGAGGTAATGGCCACAACACAGAAGATTGTATCAACCTGAAGCACAAGATTCAGGATTTAATTGACAAAAGAGAAATCACCCTACAAACGGCAGCACATAATGTGAACACAAACCCTTTGCCGAATCATGGAATAACGAAATTCACGTGATTGAGAGGAATGAAGATTGGGTAGACTGCAGAGCTCTAATCCCTAGGACTGTCAAAAAAATTGAGCAGACGGCAGCTTCCCTCACGCTCTAGGAACATCAACATTTAAATGTTTTGGTCCCAACACTGGTGAATCCCCGAGCAATCCCGAACTTCAAAGCACCGAGTCCCACTTTGTTGGTCGCCCAGATAAATCAGCAGGCAGTACCGGCTCCAAGGAAAGAGTTCGCGGTCCAAGCGGCCATGGCACAAGGAATGAGTCACTCAGGGAGATGTTATGCTCCCGAGGAGTTGGCTCAGAATGCCCAAAAGAAAAAGATAATCACTAAAGAAGAAGCAAAGGATTTTTGGCGGCAAATGCAGCCAAAAGATTATTCAATTATTGAGCACTTGAAGAAAACACCGGCACAGATATCGATGCTAGCCTTGCTGGTCAGCTCTCTGCCTCACAACCAAGCTCTATTGAAAGTCTTAGACGAAGAAAATGTGCCGGCAGACACAAGTAGTAAATATCTTGCCGGATTAGTGGCCTATGTGATTCGAGAACATAAGATTTCCTTCTCCAAAAAAGATTTGCCAACAGAAGTAACTACCCATAACAAGGCCCTTTACATTACTCTAGAGTGCCGTGACAAGGTGATAAAGCAAGAACTTGTTGACAATGGGGCGGGACTAAATGTCTGTCCCTTGAACACCTTGACGCAACTGGGATACAACATGGGAAAAATCCACCAAAGCCGGACCAATGTTAGAGCATTTGATGGGTCTCAGTGTGACTCTCTTGGCGAAGTGGACCTCCACATCCAATTGCGGCCCGCGTCCTTCACTACTGAGTTTCAAGTCATGGCAATCATGGCCAATTACCGTTTGCTTTTGGAAAGACCGTGGATACACTCTGCCGGGGCACTGCCATCAACTCTGCACCAGACAATGAAATTTGAATGAAACCGAGGGTAAACTGGCATCATCGTCTCCTCGTTGTACTCCTTGTACTCTTGTTCATCATAGAGGAGATAGAGCAATTGGAGGGCGAAGAGAAGCCCAATATGGACGAAATCGAGGTGATCAACCTCGGTAATGAAATGAATGTCAATAAAACAAGAATCAGTGCGCTTTTGGAAGCGCCGCAGAGAGAAGAGCTCGAGCTCTGTTAAAGGAATATATGGACATCATTCCCTGGTCATACGCTGACATGCCAGGACTAAGCACTGAGATAGTGGCCCACATACTACCCATCAAAGAGGGTTTTCCCCCAGTCAAACAAAAGACCCGGTAGCTCAAACCGGATCTGAGTATTAAAATAAAGGACGAAATGGAGAAACAGATCAAATCTGGGATAGTGGAGGTAACATCCTACCCCACGTGGTTGGCCAACATAGTGTGTTACATCCTGTATTTTCATGAGTTGGAAAGCGTGCAAGTTGAATGACACTAGTAACGAAAATGAGGTTATCCCTCAAGCTTATAGGTATTGTTAGAGTGATTTCGGATGTATCATAAGGATTAGAAGTTAAAAAAATCGAAAAAAATAAGTTTCGTCAAGGTTCGAAATTTATTCGAATGAAATACAGTCCAAACTATAACATCTTGTATTTTTGGACCAGGAAATGGAACCATCCAACATGAGCAAATTTATCCGAACCCAGAGGATTCGGTCGTATTCAAGCATGAAAAATCAAGAGCTCAGTGTGCAAAAGGATGAAGTCTCGAAATGATTTAAGACGGAAAAGTGTTACAACGAGGAATGGAAATAATATTTGGTGTCCATATAAAGAGGCTATGGACTAGAATTATACCACATGATTATAATAATGAGTGTATGAAGTATGTTAGAAGTGATCAATACTGAGTGAATTGAGATCAAGAAATTAAGTATATCTGTAGTTGGTTAAATGTTGGAATAAAGTGGGAGTCGAAGGAATTAAATATCGTATTAGTAGATAAAGATTTAATGCTACAAAATAGTCACGTGGATGCATGGGAAATGGACTTTATAATAAGATAAATGATAGAATTCTTTGTGACAACACATAAGAGACATTTACACGTGGGCCTTGGCCAAAGAGACACCAACTCGGTCATTTATTAGTCATTTATTATAATGTATAGCATATGATGGTTCTTTCTTGAATACAAAAAATATTTTGATCAAATTAGTGATTAAATGTCACGACCCAACTAGGGCCGCGACGGGTACCCGATACTTGTACCGAGCACCTCTCATCTCGTGTCGTATTCTTATCACTAAGTGGGCCGTATGAACATCACCGTAAATTTTTCTTCTTTGTCACTTAACATTAATAGCATAATATAAACATAGGCTAGCAAACGTTGCTATCACATTACACAGCGACCGGGACCACCAAGGTACAAAACATCTAACTGTACATATCTGTCTACGAGCCTCTAAACATAGTGCACATATACATAGGAAGGGCCGAGTACTTCCGTACCCGAATACATATATATACAAAATAGTACCCAAGAACTGAGGCTCCGGAACAACTGGAGCGCTGCTACAATACCGATGGAGCTCCTAGAGTCAAGTCCGTCCACTCCGCCGACTCCGCGCAAAGATGGAACGCAAGCGTCCACAAGAAGGGACGTCACATTTAACGAAAGTTGTACCGAGTATGTAAGGCACGGAAAGTAATACAATCAGGAGCATAGAGTAGGATTAACAATATCATGGGGACATATATATATAATGGTGCAAGAAAATAACCTGTACATAGGAATACCCCTTTCAAGCCGGATACCATGCATGCTTGTCTTTCCTTTTTAGAAAAAAAAAACATTTCTTTTCGTAGACATAGAAAATAGAACTCATATCATGTTGTGTCTTGTCATAGCATATCATATCGTATCATATCATATCATATCATATCATATCATATCATGTCATGTCATAGCGCATCGTGTCATATCGTAGCATATCGTGTCATGTCATAGCATATCGTGTCATGTCATAGCATATCGGGTCATGTCATAGCATATCGTGTCATGTCATAGCATATCGGGTCATGTCATAGCATATCGTGTCATGTCATAGCATATCATGTCATGTCATAGCATATCATGTCATGTCATAGCATATCATGTCATGTCATAGCATATCATGTCATGTCATAGCATATCATGTCATGTCATAGCACCGAACAACGTCGGCTCGCCCACATAGCGCCGAAATACGTCGGCTCGCCCATATATCCCGCGTCCGGACATCCCGCGTCCGGGATGATAAGCCAGCTGACCAGGTGGCAATGAAACATGTTTCCCTTCCCATTCCCCACATATACATGTATCCCTTCCCCCCAGCCCATGTACATATACCTATCTCATATACATATATCTCACTTTGAAGGAACGATAATTATAAGGCGGGACTATCAATGGAAAATAATATTGAAAAAAAACATAAAACGAAACCATGGACATCATAAACGTTAGTTCATATGCTTGAAATACTTAGAACATAGTATCGTAACCAAGGAATAAAATTGAAGACCAAGAACTAGTCTAACACTTTCATACTCGCATTGGATTCTTGACTTAAGGCTCTTAGTCATGGGATCATTCTTATCATACTTGTCATAGACATATTTTCTTCCTTACATCATCATTATCATGATTACCATCGAAATATTCTCGTTAGAATAGTTACAACACTTATCGTTTGATGAACGGAACAATAAAGGAAATCCGAGGACAGTGGGCCCACCTCGAGTCAAATGAGGTGGCGTACACAACTTACATATGTTACATTCCAAGACGTCACTTATGAGAGTTTTAAGGTAGTCGGGTCATATTTGTGCGAGCTCTAGATGTTTAGGTACCTTTCCAACATTTTATGCAAAATATTAGTTCACTTCTATTGAATGAAAAAGGGTTAATTTCAATCTCGGATTTCTAGGAAAGGAAATGTCCCCGAGGCCCGTGTCCAAACCTATTACGCCTAAGACATGCCAAGAAGGGAAGGTGAAGCCTTACATACCTTTTTCCGCTCCTTGTGCTCCTCCAAATTCAAGTTGCAAATCCGCCAAAATCTACAATTTGGTCATGTTTACCAAACATTGATTAGAGCATTTAAAGATTGAATCTTAAGGTAATATTTGTCTACCGAAATTTCGGGCAAAGACTTCGTAAATACACCATCCCCGAAATTCAACTTAGCCAATTTCAATCAATAACAATCCGGGAATTCAACCCGGCCAAACTACCAATATAATGACACAACCATAGTAATAATTTCCATATTCAATCCAAAATACATTCTAACACTTCACTCAACATACTACTTCCTTCAAGACTTTCCAACTTCCATAAGAACAATAACAACTTAATAATTTACACATTAACGATATCATACTAACAACATTATATTGCATTCATGCAAGAACATCACATTCCATTTACATAAACTTCCACCACCAACCTCCAACTACTACAATTTCATTAAAATCATTAAGCTTTATTATTAACATAAAATACACAACAACCATAATCAAAACACTAAATAAAATTGGCTTATTTTCCTCCACACCACACCACAACTACACGGCCACACCACCATGCACATACACGGCTAACATCATGCATACCAAGCTACAACCTCTTCAAAATCATTCAACTTCCATCATCAACATAGCATTCACAACAATAACAACCATACGTTAGATAACATAATTAAAACATGACTCCTACACACACATAGGCATGCACGACCACACCTCCATGTTCTTATTCTTCATGAATTTCATTCATTTTCATACACTACAACATCCACAACCATCCATAACATGTAAGGAAGGATGAATTCTTACCTTGTTTCTTTATTCCTCCACTTAGCTAGAATTCACAACTTATATGGTTATGTGTTTTTCTTGCTTCAACAACCACTCCACTTTGCTTAGGACCCTTCAAGGTGGGTGTTTGGATGGAAGAGAATAATTTCCTTGATGAAAAATCCCCAAGGTTCTTTTGCTCTTGCTATGGCCGAATGGCCTTAGTTGTTTTTCTCCTCCTTCTCTTTTTTTTTTTCCTTGAAATTTTCTTGAGAATTCTAGAGAATTTTGGTGATTAAGATGACTTAGTCATCTTTTAAATTGTAGGAATTAAATTCCACATGGGCTAGGCCCATGTCCATGGCCGGTTGGGCCTCCCCCTTTTTTAAAAAAAATTCCAAGCCCAAATATTTTTCTTTCATGACAAATGGTAATTCATAAAACTATTTTCCAAATTCCAAATTTACCCTTCGCCTTCCTTTATATTTCTATGAGGCGTAGTGCGAATTTCCCTTTATGCCCTTGGCCTTTCTTGATAATTCCGCTTCTAAATTCTTCATAAGCCTTTCATATGCTTAACAAAATAAAAATATGGCCTTGCTTGGTGTCCTCCCGCAATTGTCTTGAATTATCCAATTGCACAAAAATGCGGGATATAACATTAAAGGTGTGGGTCTTACGGACTGAAAGTGAAGAAAACACGCGAGTCATCTTCTCTGTACATATGGAGTTCAAGAAGGATATTAGTCTCTACGCAGTAGTACAGAGATAAGAGCGGGGTAGAGGTTATGTCCATGTCTGTTTTGTTCGGGTGATGGCAAATTGGAGATTTCTTCGAAGTAAAGTAAGATTGAAGAAGAGTATTTCTTGGCATATAAGGTAAGAATTCTCCTATTCTTGATATATTTAAATTTGTTCGGGTCATAGCTAAATTATGGGATGAGCACTACGAAATTAATTACGGGAAATCGGATAAGTTATTGAGTTAATATTGTAATTGTGGGCTGTTTTGAGAATGATCTAAAGGTGGATTTAATTCTAGTTTGATATGAAATTGTTGGTATTGTTGTTGTTGGTATTTTGATTGATGTTTTGGCTGAATTGGAATCTCGAGGATTGTTAAGTTTTCAGGGGAAATGCTGCTCGAATTTTGTTAAGTAACGTGCTAGCTTAGGCTTTGGATTTTGAGCGCGCTATAGTTAATACTTGATATCAATAATATTGTTGTAGATTGGGAAGCCCGGATCCGATTTGTGGTTAGCTTGGAGCGGACAAGATATGTTAAGGCTATCCCTTCTTTCTTTTTGGCATGAATTACATAAACGAACGAACGATGAACATACATGACTCCAATGAATTCTAGTTCTCAGCGGTACTTGACATGACAGTTGTCTTTGATTCTCAAGTGTTGGTTCGTTCTAATTATTCTATTGAGTCTCAGATGATGATTTAGTTTGTATATGGTTGCTCCTGATATTCTAATCTTGCACAACTTTATTACATCACTTCACCGAATCCCGGGCCGGGTATGTATTATTGCACAGTTTCATTGTATTGTTCACCGAGACCCTCACTAGAGGGCCGGGTACGGTATATATATGATTATTTCACCGAGTCCCTTACTAGAGGGCCGGGTACGGTATATATATGATTACTTCACCGAGTCCCTCACTAGAGGACCGGGTACGGTATATATTATATTTCACCGAGTCCCTTACTAAAGGGCCGGGTATGGTATATATTTACATTTCTAGTCATTGCTTTCGGGGCTACTTACATGATTATTCTCTACCTTCGGGGCTATTCATATTACAGGTGGTTTCTCATACTTTCATTATGGCTTATATCTCATTCGTTATGATTACCGTTACTTACTGGCTATGTGACATTGTTCGTATCGACGTCCCTTTGCCTCGGGGGCTCGTGTTCATACCACATCCCGCATTGTTTTGCCGGTAAAAGTATTCAGCTAGGATGGTTGGCTATCAGCTGGGATTGGCAAAATCCATTTTCTTCCTGGAGCATAAGCCGAGTCATTATAGTTATCATATGTGTGTATGGGTACGTCGGCGCCCTGTCCCAACTCATATGATTCTGGTGTTTACTCTTAGAGACTTTGCAGACAGTGTCCTATGGTTAGTATATTGAGATGTCATGTGTTGAGTAAAGCGACCATGTAGGCCGATATGTCAGTTTGACTTACTCGGTTTTTGATTAATTGAGTATCGTTCGCAAATTTCTATAGTTTGACGAAAAGTACTTTATTATATTTTTGAATTTTTTTATATGTCCAGTTTCATTATGTGAATGCCAGAGGGTTCGCTCAGCTCTAAGTAAGAGTTGGGTGCCCATTATGCCCTATCAAAATTGGGGTGTGACAAAGTGGTATCGCAGTCATCGTCCTGGGGTTGTACGCAAAGTCATTGTCTAGTAGAGTCTTGTTTATGGTGTGTTGCACGCCACATTTATAAACGGGTGGAGTCTGCAGCATTTAGGATGGTTACTCTTCTTTCATATCTAAGATCGTCCAATAGAGCCAAGTCATAGGAAATGAGATTCTTTATATTAACTCTTGATTTCAAAGCAGTAAGAATGGTATCGACGTATGAAAGTGATTGATGATATTGAAAGTTACAGTTAAGTCACTTTCGTTAAGGCTACGTTATCGAATATGTATTTATATGATAATGGATTGGTTGTCATGAGGTAAGTCGCTGAAAGTATAACAGAGGAATTGATTAAATGTATCTCTTGATGATAAGTTCAGTTATAAGTTTGTGAACTAAGCAAATTGAATGAATCAGTACAAAGGTAAACAAAGGTACGAAAGATGTATGTCGGGTAATGTATGAATGTTGAGGTATGATTGAAATGTAAAGCTGAAGAATGAAAGGGAAAGTAAATAGGAAGGTATAACGAGTATGCATCGCTAAAGGATCAGGTACATCTCGAGGTGTGATATATGAGGTAAGTTTCGACATCTTTGTACTTTTACTTGAAATTGGGAGCCCTGTGAGGCATTGTTGGTATTTACTGCATGCAGGTTTTGGATAGTAAGAAATATAGAGGAAAAAGAAATATAGAGGAAACTCTACCAAAATTTTCCTAGAATTTAAAGGAGATAAGATATTAGCTTGTAATATGTCCTAACGGGGAAGGATGTTGTGTAAAAAGTAATGGCAGGACGGGATTAAGTTAGGAGTATCGTTGACAACTACAAGGGATGAGTTAAATGCTGTTGAATTGGTAGTAACGGTAACTATAAGATCGACATTGATATGGTAAAGAGAAATACTAGAGTAAACGAGGGAGACTGGTAGTACTAAAACATGACGAGAGAGAGAGAGAAATAACTCCGGAGATGATCGAAGTATTGATTGATAGCTAAGCACAAGTAAAATACGACAAGTCTATTAGCAAAATAAAGTAACAGCATGACTGAGACAGGGGCACGAGATATAAAGGGTTATAATGAATGTGAATACATGTAAGACAACTTATGTGGTAAGTGTAATAGAGCTGATCAGAAAGAGTAACAGGTTAAGTGTGCTTACTTCACGAGGTTTATTCTATTTTATAAGGTGCTTACGAATGAGATCAAGAATTTGCGCTCCATAGAGTTGATTATGATTAGGATATAATGAGAACGTAGCAAGAACTGTAATACAAAGTAAGTAAAGTATAGCGAGGAAACGACTAAAGATGTGATATGTTCTATATGAATAAAGAGTGAAATGCAAGTGTGAAACCAATAAGCGAGCCATGGGCAAGTAGATAAGAAAGCTTATAAGACCTTGTTAGGGGAAAGTCCAACATAGAGGTTTCGCAATGACGATTTAAATGATAGCGAGCAAAAGGCAAAAGGAAGTCAACTTGAAAAAGAAATCAGAGAAAAGTGATATGGCAAAGTAGTAACAGTTTGTGATTTTTATAATCAAGCTCACGAGTGATATCTTTGGTTGGATGTAAAAGACTAAGACTACGGAAAGATGAATAACGAAATAGAACGATTGTTAGAAAAAGGGATCAGCATAATAAGGATGAGAAGGGATGATCACAATGAATAGAATAAGTTTTGGAAGCAAAGAATGGATTGTATAAAAGTAATATATCCGACAGGACAAAACGGTACTGAGTTAAGAATAGGGTTCCTTGTGCGAAGAATAAAGGATTGATTATAAAACGAGAGGTAATAAGATAAATTAAGGAGGAAAAAATGTAAAGGAATAAGTATGGGTATAGAAAGAAAAGGAAATATGCAAAGTACGCGCGCTTGAGAAGTAGTCGTATCATGAAAAAAAAAAGATGCATCTCCGACGAATATCCTATACCTAGACAGAATGAGTAAAGAATATAAAGGAATAAGTTGGAAAGAAAAATGTGGCCATGAGTTATGAGTTTACCGTACGACGATAAAGTGATAAGGCAAGGCTATCATCAACGACAAATACGATATGATTATGATTGGTTTTGAAATCAACGTTGAGTCCAACACAAAAGCAAAAGAGTATAAGGCATAAGGGGTATTAGTTGCGCATGCGACTTAGATCCTTGAAAACAAAGATGGGGGGTTTAAAGGAAAATGCATTTACGGTTACTATAAGTCAATTACGGGAAAGAGAGGAATAACTTGAGATGGGAAGAAAAGGGAAAAATGACGCTATAAGTGAAATCTGAGCATCGAAGAATGGGGGATGTTGACATTACATGGATGGTATGGATAGCTAGACATACGACTATTTCGAGTATCCCTATGGGACAAAAGTTGTTTTGGAGCGGATGTAGACATTGACTCATAACTAATGGTTGAGCTAAGTAAAATACATCCTTGTTTGGATTGCTATGTTGGTTGTATTACTTAATCACCAAAATTGCAAGATGAGTATGTTAAGACTTCACACATGAATTTCTATAGCTATAAATTATAGGAAATGGCATGAATATGATTCAGTATAATAAGGGGATTGAGGAAAGGGATACATGCATTCAAGGTTGGAAGTGAGGAAACGAGATTTAGAATAATTTTCAGTAAGACCCTGTGCGGGGGAAGCGAGTAAGGAAAATACAAGTGTAGAGATTGAAACGATGAATCCTAAGATGTGACAGATATAGACTTTAAGAAAAAAAAAGTGAGAGTTATGCAGAAATGAGTCTAATAGCTAGTAAATAAATGAACAAGAATTGAGCGGGTATCTGAGACTGTACTGAAAATCATTCATGAAGATCTTGAACAACATGACATTGAGAGCAAATAACTCAAGGAACATTGTAAAGGATAGCGATGCTATCCGGAATAGAGGCAAAGGGAACTAACGAGAGAGTCGTTTGTTAATGATATTGCAATTTATAAGCGACAAATAAGAAGGGACATAAAGTTTTCTATAGTAGAATATAAGATGTGATTATCAAGGGACAATTACGGGAAAGAAAAGAGTATGATGAGATAAGTTACAACAGATAGACAAAAGAGTTTTGGTATGCATGAGATACGTATAATAGAACGAACCAAAGTAAGGGAAGTTTATGAATAAGATTAGATGTTCATACACGAATCACACAAGAACAGTTATGTAACTTGCAAGTATTTGCATGTTGAGAATGAAACCAATTGGGTACTTAAAAAGAGGAGTAAGAGGTAAGCAAGAATAGTGTGTTTGTGATACTCCGGTTCAGTTGGGGGAAAATATATGGTAAATTGAGTCGAAAAGTTGAGTTGGAATTATCATGAATGACAAATAGGACAATTACTCTGAATATGATATAAGTGTATGTTATATGTTTCCTACGATAGCCCTAGCGTGTATTAAATTACTTACGAATTCGATGGGATCATTGAATAAAGGGGGTTTTACCAGAAGAATATTACGCCTTGGAACTTTCATTTTTGTGTCATTGTGGTTATAGCGAATTTCCAACAGATTACCAAAGGGTTATGAAATTCTCGAAAATTATGAACCCTTTAATGAGTCGACGAGGGACACCTACGACAGGACATCTCGGATTGAATTTACCAAGACTTTACAGATGTGAATCAATACCATTATCATGGTTATATGGAAAAAAGGAAGTGGGAGAGATTTGCAAACCATGTGAGACTTAATACCATTATTGAGCAAGAAAAAGGATCGACGAGTCCGAGTATCAAGGAGGATCATATCAGGAAAGTGACTCACTTATATCTCTTAAAAGTATATCCTTAAGGAATCAAGGGAGTATTGCAACCGAGAGTCATTACTAAGAAGGAAGCTCGTTTTTAACTATTTAAACGGGGTATTATAGATGGTGCATGTCAGAGGATTAAAATGATGACTCCAAGAAAGAGGTACGCTACAGACTATGCGACCTAAATAAAGAGTGAAAGTAGACCTACAAAAATTAGAAGAGAGAACAAGAGGAACCAATATGCAATGGTAAACCTACCCAAAGGAAAGCCAGCTCCTATTCTACAATGTTACTGGAAAGATAACTCCAAAACAAAAAACAAAAAAACTCAACTTAAGCTTTAAGTGTAGATAGATACAGTAAGTTGCAGTCAATTACAGAAGTAGCAATATTATGATCTTTGGAAATTCAATAATAACTGATGTGAGGTGGAGAATGGTATTAAGTTAAGAAAGGAGAGGTACGGCATGATAGAAGAGTAATTGATTCATCATAAGATCCCCATAACCGGTATACTTATACATGACTAGTTTAACATTCGAGGACGAATGTTCTAAAGGGGGGAAGGATGTTACATCCCGTGTTTTCATGCGCTGGAAAGCGTGCGAGTTAAATGACACTAGTAACGAAAATGAGGTTATCCCTCAAGCTTATAGGTATTGTTAGAGTGATTTCGGATGTATCATAAGGATTAGAAGTTAAACAAATCGAAGAAAATAAGTTTCGTCAAGGTTCAAAATTTATTCGAATGAAATACAGTCCAAGCTATAACATCCTGTATTTTTGGACCAGGAAATGGAACCGTCTAACATGAGCAAATTTATCCGAACCCAAATGATTTGGTCATATTCAAGCATGAAAAATCAAGAGCTCAGTGTGCAAAAGGATGAAGTCTCGAAATGATTTAAGACTGAAAAGTGTTACAATGAGGAATGGAAATAATATTTGGTGTTCATATAAAGAGACTATGGACTAGAATTATATCACATGATTATAGCAATGAGTATATGAAATATGTTAGAAGTGATCAATACTGAGTGAATTGAGATCAAGAAATTAAATATATTTGTAGTTGGTTAAATGTTGGAAAAAAGTGGGAGTCGAAGGAATTAAATATCGTATTAGTAGATAAAGATTTAATGCTACAAAATAGTCACGTTGATGCATGGGAAATGGACATTATAATAAGATAAATGATAGAATTCTTTGTGACAACACATAAGAGACATTTACACGTGGGCCTTGGCCAAAGAGACTCCAACTTGGTCATTTATTATAATGTATAGCAATCTGATGGTTCTTTCTTGAATACAAAAAATATTTTGATCAAATTAGTGATTAAAGGTGTGGGTCTTACGGACTGAAAGTGAAGAAAACCCGCGAGTCGTCTTCTCTGTACATATGGAGTTCAAGAAGGGTATTAGTCTCTACGAGGTAGTACAGAGATAAGAGCGGGGTAGAGGTAATGTCCATGTCCGTTTTGCTCGAGTGATGGCAAATTGGAGATTTCTTCGAAGTAAAGTAATATTGAAGAAGAGTATTTCTTGGCATATAAGGTAAGAATTCTCCTATTCTTGATATATTTAAATTTATTCGGGTCATAGCTAAATTATGGGATGAGCACTACGAAATTAATTGCGGGAAATCGGATAAGTTATTGAGTTAATATTGTAATTGTGGGCTGTTTTGAAAATGATCTAAAGGTGGATTTAATTCTAGTTTGATATGAAATTGTTGGTATTGTTGTTGTTGGTATTTTTATTGATGTTTTGGCTGAATTGGAATCTCGAGGATTGTTAAGTTTTTAGGGGAAATGCTGCCCGAATTTTGTTAAGTAACGTGCTAGCTTAGGCTTTGGATTTTGAGCGCGCTATAGTTAATAATTGATATCAATAATATTGTTGTAGATTGGGAAGCCCGGGATCTGATTTGTGGTTAGCTTGGAGCGGATAAGGTATGTTAAGGCTATCCCTTCTTTCTTTTGGCATGAATTACATAAACGAGCGAACGATGAACATACATGACTCTAATGAATTCTAGTTCTCAGCGGTACTTGACATGACAGTTGTCTTTGATTCTCAAGTGTTGGTTCATTCTAATTATTCTATTGAGTCTCAGATGATGATTTAGTTTGTATATGGTTGCTCCTGATATTCTAATCGTGCACAACTTTATTACATCACTTCACCGAGTCCCGGGCCGGGTATGTATTATTGCACAGTTTCATTGCATTGTTCACCGAGACCCTCACTAGAGGGCCGGGTACGGTATATATATGATTATTTCACCGAGTCCCTTACTAGAGGGCCGGGTACGGTATATATATATGATTACTTCACCGAGTCCCTCACTAGAGGACCGGGTACGGTATATATTATATTTCACCGACTCTCTTACTAAAGGGCCGGGTATGGTATATATTTACATTTCTAGTCATTGCTTTTGGGGCTACTTACATGGTTATTCTCTACTTTCGGGGCTATTCATATTACAGGTGGTTTCTGATACTTTCATTATGGCTTGTATCTCATTCTTTATGATTCTTTTCGCTGCCTTACATACTCGGTACATTGTTCGTACGACGTCCTTTACTGGGGCCGTGTTCATACCACACGGTCCCAGTATTGTTTTGCGTGTAAAAGTATTCAGCTAGGATGGTCGGCTATCACTGGGATTGGCAAACTCCATTTTCTTCCGGAGCCGGTCCGAGTCATTATGGTTATCATATGTGTATATGGGTACGTCGGGGCCCTTTGTCCCGACTCTGTGTGATTCAGTGTTTACTCTTAGAGACTTTGCGAACGGTGTCCTGTGGTTAGTATGTTGAGATGTCGAGGTGTTGAGTAAAGTGACCATGTAGGTAGATATGTCGGTTGACTTACTCGATTTTTGATTAATTGAGTATCGTTCGCAAATTTCTATGGTTTGACGGAAAGTACTTTATTATATTTCCGAATTTTTTTTATATATCCAGTTTCATTATGTGAATGCCAGAGGGTTCGCTCAGCTCTAAGTAAGAGTTAGGTGCCCATCATGCCCTATCGAAACTGGGGTGTGACATAGAGCCAGTACCCCAGAAGGACGGAAAGATCCGAATCTGTATGGACTGCCTCGATCTCAACTAGGCTAGTCCAAAAGATAACTTTTCTCTTCCAAATATCCACATACTCATCAACAATTGCGCCAAGCATGTGCTGCAATCATTCGTAGATTGTTTCGCCGGGTACCACCAAATACTCATGAGCAAAGAAGATGCCGAGAAAATAGCTTTCATCACCCCTTGGGGCGTGTACCACTATAGAGTGATGCCGTTCGGCATCATGAATGCCGGCGCCACATACATGAGAGCAATGACTACCCTGTTCCATTATGTGATACATCGATAGATTGAATTCTATGAGGAAGATGTCATCATAAAATGAAAGGAAATGTCATAACACACCACACATTTATGCGAGTTCTTCGACAGACTTCGCAAGTTTAATCATAAGCTAAACCCTGCGAAGTGCCCGTTTGAAGTGCCCGCGGGTAAACTGTTGGGATTCATAGTCAGCCGGAAAGGCATTGAACTAGATCCTGCCAAAATCAAAGCTATTCAAGAATTACCACCTCCCAAGACCAAGAAAGAAATCATGAGTTTCTTGGGAAAGCTGAACTATATTGGGCGATTCATAGCCCAGGCGACTGTGATAGTGGAACCAATCCTCAAGCTGCTAAAGAAAGACACTCCCACAAAACGGACAGAAGAGTGCCAGCAGGCATTTGATACAATCAAGAGATACTTTTCCAATCCTCCCGTCTTAGTTCCACCCAGGTCGGGGAGTCCATCATTACTATGCCTATCGGTATCAGAAAATGCTTTTGGGTGTATGTTAGCCAAGCATTACGAAGGTGGCAAAAAGGAACATGCCCTCTATTACCTGAGCAAGAAATTCATGTCCTGTGACAACATAGTGCACCCAATTGTGGGCCGCCCAAAAGTTGAGACACTACATCGGGTATACCTACCCGTAATCTCCGGGGATGGATCCCCCGAGATATATCTAAAATAGCCCAATGCCCATTGGAAAGTTAGGCAAATGGCAGAAGCTATTGAGTGAATTTGATATTGTGTATGTAGCACAGAAAGCAGTCAAAGGACAAGCACTAGCCGATATGTTAGCAGAAAGTCCTGTCGATAAAAAACTGGAACCATTACTAGCCTTCTTCCCGGACGAAAAAGTAATGGTTGTAGAAGAAGAAGTGACCGAGCCGTACTCGGGATGGAGATTGTTCTTTGATGGAGCAGTCAACTAAAAAGGGTCAGGAATAGGAGCGATCGGTATCGAAACGTAATAAAGCCACTACCCAATTGCTGGAAAACTCAATTTCCGATGTACTAACAATATGGCCGAATACAAAGCATGTATTCTCAGCCTCAGGATAGCATTAGACAGGAACGTACGAGAGCTATCAGTAATTGGAGATTTCGATCTACTCATCCATCAAGTGAAAGGAGGTTGGGCTACCAAGAATGACAAGATTCTTCCATATGTGAATCTAGTACCAAGGCTGTGCGGAAGATTCAAGAATATTCATTTCAAACACACTCCGAGGGCTCAGAACGAGTTCGCCGATGCTTTGGTTACCTAGCATCCATGATTCAGCACCCTGAAAGCAATTACATCGATCCACTGGAGATCACTTTAAAAGAAGAACAGGCTCACTGTGCTTACATCGAGGCAGAGCCGGATTAAACCCTGATACGCCGACATCAACGCATACCTGGAGAAAGGAGAATACCCACCTGACAGTTCAGGAAATCAGAAGAAGACCATCAGGAGGTTGGCCAATGTATTCTTCCTAAACAAAGAAGTACTCTATGAAAGCAAACCCGACCTCGGGTTACTCATATGTGTAGATGCCGAAGAGGCCACGAAGCTGCTGAAAGAGGTACACGCAGGGACATGCGGACCTCACATGAATGGATTCATCCTGGCCAAGAAGATCTTAAGAACAAAATAGTACTAGATGACCGTGGAGCATGACTGCTGCAAATTCGTGCAACAGTGTCATTAATGTTAGATTCACGGAGGCCTAATCAAGGTTCCTCCAACAAAGCTACATGCAATGAGCTCTCACCTCGGCCATTCGTGGTATAAGGATGGATGACATCGGACCCATCGAGCCACTGACATCCAACGGATGTCATTTCATTCTAGTCACCATCGACTATTTCACCAAACGGGTAGAAGCCACCTCTCACAAGTCAGTAACCAAAAAGGTCGTGGCTGACTTTGTGAAGAACAACCTCATATGCCTCTTCGGTGTGACAGAGTTCATCATTACAGACAATGGAGCTAATTTGAATAGTTATCTGATGAAAGAAATTTGCGACCAATCCAAGATAACTCATCGGAACTCTACTGCCAATCGGCCACAGATGAATGGAGCCGTAAAGGCTGCCAACAAGAACATCAAGAGAATCCTTCGAAAAATGATTGGCAACTACAAGAATTGGGACGAGCAGTTGCTTTACGCTTTGTTGGGATATAGAACTACAACCCGAACGTCTACCAGAGCAATTCCATACTTGCTTGTTTACGGTACCGAAGCGGTTATACCCGCAGAGGTGGAAATTCCCTCATTAAGAATCATTCAAGAAGCCGAGCTAGATGATTCAGAATGGGTTAGAAGCCGATACTAGAAGCTAGCCATGACAGGTAAAAAGAGAATGGTCGCAGTATGTCACGGATAGTTGTACCATCAAAGAATGTCTCGTGCTTTTAACAAACGGGTCAAAGCCTGACTTTTCTAAATAGGACAGCTCGTGCTCAAACGAGTCTTCCCATATCAAAATGAATACAAAGGGAAATTCACACCAAATTGGCAAGGACCGTACATGGTCCGAAAAGTACTTTCCGGAGCGAACGTGGTCTAATGAGATAAATGAAAGAGCGGCCCCCGATGCCATCAACGGATGCCCTCAAGAGATATTACATTTAGGACTTTCCTTTTCTCGTAATCGCATTATTATATTGTAACCGTACTTTTGCTTGTAATCACACTTTTGTAATAGAATAGGAAAAACAATGACTCTATGTAATATGAACTACCCAATGATCTGACTTCCCCACAGTGGGATACGTAGCCCGGTCACATTATTAGTAAAAACCAAAAACTCAATTACTTTATTCTGAACTATGTTCGAGCTGATTCCTGCTGTGACAGGATACGTAGGCGCTTTCGAGCTCGGTCATAACAAAAGAAAAACCTAAGAAACCCTTAGGAATCCACAAACACACGAAATTCGAAAGGAAGATGCAAAATCAGAATACAAGGAGCGACGTAAGAGTCAGTAAACATCAACCTGGAAACTGGAGAAGAATTCCTTTCAAAACCATCTACAGAAGAAGATGAACGGCATGGGCCACACATTGGGGTAGAATTTTTTAGGGAACCTCAAAAATTACTTCGCGTGAAGACGATGCAAGAGTCAAGCAACACAAGACCTGAAACTGGGGCAGCATTTTTGAGAAGGATCTCAAAAATTCTACCGATTCAGAAATTTAACATCATAACTTCCCAGAAGACCGGAGAACCTCGTTCGGAAACACATGTCATGACATTAAAATTAAAACAATATTTTTGAAAAAAAAATGATATATATCTTATAACTTTGTCTTTAGATTTTTCAGACAACGATTAGTGTAAGTTTATTCTAAAAAACCATCTCTTGAAATACCGAGTACAAGAGGAGCGGATTCTGAGAAGCACTCAAGAGAAGGACACCGGGAGGAGAGACGATGCTAATCGTCCTCTTAGGAAACTAACCTATTTTTGTGGTTGCAGGTTCCCCAATGTCATCAGGAAGACAACTATATCATTAGTCGTGTTCGTTCGTGATGAAAGGGAAAAGAAGCTCAGCAAAATATTGCGCCAAAAGGGCCACAAGACGAACGAAGCGTAACGACATATCCGACCGAAAAGGTCACAATGAATGAGCATAAAGACATATCCGACCAAGAAGGTCACAATGGATAAGCATAAAGGCATATCTGAATAAGAAGGTCACAATGAATGAGCATAAGGACACATCCGACCAAGAGGGTCATGACAAAGGACAAAAGGGCATATTCGACCACAACGGGCACAACCAACACTACGGACGAAAGAAATATTACACAACCACAAAGGCCATATCTATCATCTTCATGCCAAGAGGGCGATTCACACAAACAAAGCATCTGCACGCCGAGAGGGCCATTCATTCATACAAATAACCACTGCTAAGAGGGCCACTCCGAGAAGGCCATTGATTCATACAAACAACATTGATAAATGGGCCATTCAGTCAAAGACGTTATGCCAAAAGGGCCACTCATTCAAACATATTTTGCCAAAAGGACCATTCATTCAAGAAAAGCAGGCCAAGAGGGTCGTTCATTAGAGAGATCATGCATAAATCATGTGGTACATCTGCTATGCTGTCAACATAAGAAAACAGGTATAGAGCCGCCAGAAAGGAGCAGGCCCGCTGAACCGGATCCAGACACTTGCGGAGTAGATGTGGAACTTTTTCTTGCACAGCCGTTCAAGATAAGGTGCCCTGACAGTCAAGTTCTCCGGCCAGGATTTGGAAGCCATCAGATCTCAGACTCAACCACAATTCTGTCTGTTTTCTTTTCTATATTAAAAAACAAAAATCGCAACCGGTCGGATATACACCAAAAAATTCGAAGACATTCCCATATGAGGGATACCCTTTTCCCTAGTGAGTCGAACTATATGTGACCTGATTCCCAGAAACTAGGGATATGTAGGTAGGCTCAAAACCAGAGAGTCGGTCACATTCTAACAAACCATCCTAGGATCTCTAAGTCATACTGCTGAGAACCTCAAAATTTTCCTTCAAATCACTTAAAAGTTTAGTTGATCGGACTACAAGTGGCCTGAATTCTCGTACAACTCGAGATATGTAGGAAATCCAGAGACGAGGGTCTGGCCATCAATTTAAAAGTTTTCATAACGAGAAAAGCACTTTGAATTGATCGGCCAAAAATCGGGATGTGTCAAATTTCGTTGCCCGTAGATGGCTTTGCCATCCCCGCACAACGAAGGGACAGTTGTTGACACCTAATTTTTGACCTCCGATAATTTTATTTAACTATTCGAAGTCCCCGAACTGCAGACGGAGTATAATATGCATTACATAAATCCAAGGTAATTTTACAAAATTCCCCTGGTGAAATTTTGCCATTACATTTGGCAAAAACATTGGCAAGAGTATAACCGTGTCTCATTTTACATTTTTTCGTACATTTTTAAGAAATTCAAAAACATTCATTTATTTTCTCAAAAAAGAGCAAAAGAATTACGAGTAATTTATTTTAAGCAATTGCAATTGATCATTAAGTATTCTGCTTCGTCAACGTCAAGGGACTTGAATTAATTAAGTAAAACGATAAGTGCATTTCAATTTTTAACAATTAAGCATGCGAATTAGAGTTTAATTATTTTCATGGAGTTTTGCTTAGTTTTAATTAAAACAATTAGAACTAAATGAGAACCCTTTACTTTTCTAATTATAGTGTTTAGGTTTGCCCCAAATACGGTGTATATACAATATATATACGTGTGTATACATCAAAGATATACACATCACATATATGTGTATAGCAAAGGTCCAAGCCCTTTCTTTATTTGGTCTGTCGGGTCCAGCTCAAATTAGGTTGACCTGGCCCAAGAGCAACGTGCTATATAAACATACAAGTTCAACCTAACAAACCCCTAAAGGGGCTGAACACCATCACTGCTAGGGTTTCACTAACCCTAGCGCCACCTTTCACTCCTTTCTCTCTCCTTGGTCATCTCATTGCCAAAATTGGCAAAGGTGCAGAGGCTCCAACATCGTTCAGGCTTTGTATAGCCTATTTGAGCAAAGCATTTAATGCTTCATGCAGTACCACCCTCTTTTCACCTTACCTCGCCCCAAACACGGTATGAGTTCCACTTTCTTCTATTTCTTTTGATTTCTACGACTGGATAAAGACAAATCCCATTATCATTTTGAATTCTCTCATTCTATTGGTTTGGCTAGAGCCAACTGGATCGATCCGAGTTGGCCAAAATTCGGTCGTTTAATTATTGTTTAGCTTTAATCATAGCCGCAGATTGTTGAATCAAAGTGAAACTTCCAGAAATTTTAGAAGTCTCTCATTGGTGGATTTAGGGTTTCTAAGTATTTTGGGGTTCTCATATACACAAAAAAATACACAAGAAACCTGATTTTTGAGTTTTCACACTTGAAATTTGGGATTCTTAGTTCAAATTTTAACTTAGCCTCTAGGTTGTGTTTTCAGTTTAAAGTTTTAATTTGTTTATTGTCTTGTGTGGCTGAGTTTGATCTTTGGAAGCACAAAAAGAGGCTTCAAGTCCATTCTTGCATCCGGCTGCACACACAAAAGGTAAATTCCTATCTTGTTGTTTATTTTATTTTTGCTTAGTCTAAATGTAGTTAAGGTAGTATTCTTGTTTTGTTTGGATTGTTGTTTTGTATGGTGTTTTGTTTAGCTAAGTTATGTTTTGCTTAATTTAGTATTATACTGATAATGGCTTGTTTATTTTAAGTACTCTAATTGTATCCCTAGTTGTTCTCCTTGACTCAGTTAGATGTATTTGTTTGAATATGGATCTGGATGTTTGGTCTAAACCAGGTCTGATTGTGATTAGTGTGAATCAGATTATGAATGATTAATCACCTTAAATGGAGGGAACTTGAATAACTAAAGGCTAATGACTTGAGTTTAGAAACTAAGAAATGAAAGATGAGATTCAACATTCATTGTGGTTGTTAAAAATGGTTCTTTAACTAGTAAATATAGGATCATAAGGCTATGATATCACCTGGTTTAAACTAAAACTAGGATCACATAGATTTCTTATCAACTATGAGTGAAATGACTAGTAGTTTAAAGAATAAGGATTGACATGGCTGTTTGTAATCTAGAGTGCCAGGTTCTTGCTTAAGTTCATTTGTCCTAAATGGGTGAATGCTAATGACTTCACTTTGGTTTTTGCCTATGTCATCAAATCTTGTTTTCCTCTAACTTAATCCATATTTAAATCCTAAAGGAGCCTGGTTAAACTGAAAATGAAGGAATGGACCTTTTTAAAAGCTCAAATCTGATTCTAGCTGTTAAAACAAGTTGTAAAGATCCTAGGGATACTCCAATTGGTTTGATTTTTTGACTCAGAACACTACAATCATTCAGTCACTTTAAAATGATCACAGTAACCTGAAATGAGTTGGCTGCTTGATATTGATGCTATACTGTTTCATCAAAGTTGGCCATTTAATCTTCAAAGGGGTTTAAAAGATAACAAAATAAAGGCATGGTCTGCAATGAATATGTTTTTTTGATAAACAAATTGATGTGATTAATTTGAGGCTAAAGGTCAAGAAGTATGGCTGTTGTGAATCTATGTTTGAACCTTTCCCTTCCCCCAACTCTGTATATATCCTTGTCAATGCGGGATAATTTGAATCATAAGATAGAGTTTATGATAAGAAGTCTTTAATCCTGTTTAAATTGTTTTGAATAAACTGCCTATGTCATTTTTGTGAAACTGTTATTCAAATTGTAACGACCCGTTTGGTCATTATAGCCTTTTCAGCACTTTTGATCCTTTCCTGAACTTGTTTGTCACGACCTATTTTGCCTAAGACGTGCGGGCACTTATCTTCCCACCTCAGTAAGTGGACCCTCAACCCAATGAATAAAGACACAAATAATGAATAAATCAATCGGAAAAGTATAGATACTTAGGTCTCACGCTATATATATATATATATATATATATATATATATATATATAGCAGAACAATGCAGAATAATAATAACACCCCCTGGGTCTAGTCTGAGTAATACAAGAGCATCTAAAAGAGGAATAATATAAGTCTGGAATAATAATAATACATAAAGTGTCTATGTCTCTGAATAAAATATGAAATAAAGATAGAGAAGTCTTGAGCGACGAACGGCCGTACTCGCCTGGAAACTCGAAGATAATGCTGAAGCGACTATCAGCCACATGTCACGGAAGTGGATCCAACCTGATACTCTGCATTCATAAAGGAATGCAACAAGTGCGAGTCAGTACAAAACAACAATATCGGTAGGCACTATCGTGACCCACTAAGCATAGCTAACACAATCCGGATA
>NC_081343.1:32090312-32229651 GCF_029784015.1 Lycium ferocissimum | reverse complement strand
TTTGCTCAGATCCTCACTTCTATGTAATATTTGAGAGCCCTTTGGAGCTGAATTTTCTGGAAGTTTTTGGAGAGTTTTGGATGAAAAAATGAGGTTTTAACCCTTTATATAGGGGCTGAGGCGGCGGCACTGTAGCTACAGTACTGTAGCAGTTCTGTTTCTGCTTTATCAGCTCAGTTTGTAACGTCTATAATTCTCTACTCCGATATTGCATTATAACCTAGACTTGACGAACTTCATTTTAGGATTTTGAAACACCTTAAAACTCCTAATACACATGGAGATATGCCCCTCCAAAGTTGACTCAAAATCCTGTTCCAAATTTTTTTCGACAAACTTAATTTCCTTGATTTGCTTGGTCCCCGAGTCTTCCATAGATTATTATATGAACTCAAACCCTCGTAACCATGAAATGAATGCGCCACGTCTAGACTTAACCAACTACTGCCTAATAGATTCCACGTACACGACTATGAGGTGTAACAGGTATGGGGTCATCAAATTCTTACTCTAGTAAGACCATGCCAGCAACACAGTGACTCAAACTTCAAAGAAAACAGGGAGAGTAAGGTCTCTCTGGATGGAGCGAGGAGAACAAGACACAATGCTTGGAATGTTACCTCCATGGCGTTGACGTGGATCATTTGGAAAGAGAAATAGGAGAACTTTTGAAGGGGTGGAGACGATCTTTGCTCAATTAAGGAATAGTCTTCGATCCCTTATTTTCTTTTGGTGCACCCATGTAGTTCCTAATTGTATAGAGGACTGGGTGGCTTTTGGAAAGAACCATATTTTGTAGATTTCTCCTTCTTATATTTTGTATATTTCTCCTTCTTAGTATACCTCTTGTATATTTCCAAGATGGCCTTGTTATTATCGACGAAATCTTTTACTTGATCAAAACAAAAAAGGTCTCTCTTGAAGTTTGAGTGATTGTGTTGCTGGCATGGACTTACTACAATAAGGATTTGATGACTCCATACCTTTGGTGTTGTGCTCTGTGTTTCCTGTTTCTTTGAAGTTTGAGACCACTCGTTCCGACTTTTTGATCCATAGTCTTTATGTCACTGATAGTATCCCTTTCTGAAGTGACCCAAGGGCTTGTCCAAAAACCAATTTGTGATTTTCCTGATTGTGATGGTTCTGTGGATCATCTGTAGTCATTATACGAGTGCTTCCATCCTGTGGAAAAATAACTATACAATGTGGATTTCATCCTAGAAATCCACATGATATACACCACCAATCGGGTAATATCCTTTGCAACGCAAGAAGAAAAAAGAGAGCTTTTAAATGAACTGCTTTGTATAATGTCTGCTAGCACCTGTCAAAAATGAAAGAAGCACATTACGATTCTCAGTATCAAGGACTTTTTTTTTTTTTTAAAGAATTACACATCCAACATGGGAACGGTTCATTCAAGATGTTATACTTATTATAAATTTAACTAACAAATATGGAAGAATTTTATTTTTCCCTAGTAGGATGCAATAGTACGTTCTATTCAATCCACCTTCTGTTGGCGCCGGGGAAGGTAGTCCTTGAGTTACGCATGAAAAAGGTATGACACAAATCCAAGAAGTTTGATTAAATCATGTCAGCTAAAATGTTTTAAGTCGCTCGAGGTTCATGGACTTACAGACTATGCTCCAATGCAGAAACTTGTTTGGGTCGGTTATATGAATCCTACATATCTCCCCCATTCAGTTAGGGGTGGGCGTTCGGTTTTTCGATTCGGTTTTATCAAATTTCGGTTTGGCTATTTCGGGTTCGGTTTTTTGAAGGTGGGCACCAAACACCGAATCAAACTAGTTCGGTTCGGTTCTTTCGGTTTCGATTTTTTAAAGTTCGGTTCGGTTCGGTTTCGGTTTTTTCAATTCGGTTTTTTTAATATAATATTAGAAGCGATTCCATTGACACTAATTCATATTCTCAAAAGCAATAAAACATAAAACTGATAAATTGAAATCAAAATCAAACAAACATGATACACAAGAACAAAAAACTATAATCATAACATAGGATTACTAGGTGTTATTTACATACTGTAAGAATAATTAAGAAAACACATAAAGGACATACATTAATCCTAAAGAGACATCCTAGTTACCTTTCTTTGTTAAGGATATTTGATTTTTTCAATTGAAGTGGAAAATTAGGAATACAAATGCAAAAGAGGACTTATTACAATTGGGTTTTTTTTTGCTTTAAACTTAATGGGCCTGGACTATTTTAATTTTTTTGGTTAATGTATTAAATTTCGGTGCGCGTTCGATTTTTCGGTTCGGTTTTATCAAACTTCGGTTGCTATTTCGGTTTCGATTTTTTGACGATGGACACCAAACACCGAACCAAACTAGTTCGGTTCGGTTCGGTTTGTTGAAGTTTCGGTTCGGTTCGGTTCGATTTTTTGGTTTTCGGTATTTATGCCCAGCCCTACATTCAGTTCATCTCATTTTAGTATTAAATATATTCTCCTGTAAGATTTTCTTAAACCGGAAGTTCTCTAGATCTCCCACTTATCCTCATACTGACATACGAATCTCTACCCAAACTCTTGACAAACACCAAACCTGATGTAAGTGTAACAACAACAACAAATAATCCTTAATCCATCGCCTATATGAAAACCAAACTCGAAATCAAAGGACCTACCAGATGGCACAGCTGCAAGAATACCTAATGAAGTCTCTCTTTGTGCCACTCTTATTCAAAGGACATTCATCAGGAAAATGATAGCGAAAAGAATCGCAAGTTCAAAGATGTTCGGTGAGAATAAATTACTTGCTTTAACTAGCCGGATACTTTACCTTATTTGAAGTCGATGCTTCATTCACCGTATCGCACCGGAGTTTGTATTTTTGGAAGAATTATTTTTCTGAATGGCTTGAATTCTAGTGCAAGTATCACCAAGGTGCTGCTGCTCAATCACCAACGAAGAGAGAGGAAAAAAAAAAAAAAGAGATTGTGAGATGTGAATAAATCTTTTATGCAGGATTTTCCCTATACAATCAATAAAATTACTTATTTCCAGTCATTTCTTACCTCAGAACATTACTTATCGTTTCTGAATGGCTTACTCAATTTAACTCATAAATCCAACCTAGAAATCTAAAAGAGGAATTTGCCTAGGAAAATAAATAAACAGCATAAAAGTACGCAAACCTACAGAGTTCCCGCCACACGAGTGTTAGGTCAAATCAGCTGGAATAAGCTTAGCAAGAGCAAAATCTGAAATCTTTGGGGTCAGGTCTCTGTCGAGACGGATGTTACTTGCTTTAGTGCCTCTATGAATTATCTATATAAGGGTGGACTTCATGGAGGAATGCAAGTGCTCGTGCAACACCGATGCATATTTTAATTCGTGTTTTCCAGCTAAACTGGAGGCTACTATTGGCACCACCTGCGAGTAATCAAACTTTTAGTATCCATGTCACAGGTACAAACCAAAGGAAATTGAAAAAATTACAATAACAAAGGACTTCTACCTTAATAGAAGCCAATCTTCCATCTTTTAGCCTCACCCCTAAAACAGAATATAACGTTAGCTTATTAATTTAATAAATGGAATTGCAAAATCTGGAAATCATTTTGTAGAGAATAGAATACCTTGTAGACAGAATCAAACCCTCCTTTCCCTACTTTGTTTACAGGGCAAAAATCTTCGGTTGCGTCGCACAATTCCTTATAGTTGTACACCCTTGCATTCTCAATGATTAAAATCTCTGCAACAATTCTAAATTTAGTGAGGAATCTTGACATGTCTTGAATGATAGCAACAACTTGAATCATTTTACATGACGGTGGTGTTTGGGCCATCTTGCACGCACCTCAATTATTCTACCGGGTACTATTGAAATATTCTAAAGAAAAAGTAGGGGAAATAAGCATCTGAACATTAAGACAAGCCTTCGGCGCACTAACTCTGCAAACAAAATTTATGACTTTGATTCTTCAGATTTAATATAAGACCTATGAGTTAATTTTGCAGTAATTTATTTGTACGGAAAGAGAAATTAATCAAAAGACCTATCAAAAAACAATTATCCAAGATCATGCATTGGAGTATCTATTTCTAGACATGCATGTGCAAATCAGATAAAAATCTAGCAAAAAGTACCAACAAAAAAGTGCAATAACAAAAGATTAATTGGAGAGAGAACTTACAGAAGAACAAACACCATAGAACCGGAAAGTGGCAGCACAAGAAGATAAACGGTGTGAAATTAAAGCAAGATATATTCACCGTAATAACCTTTGTCATACTAAAAGTCAAAAAATACACTTTTCACTTTAACAACTGTGTTTTTTCTAACAACTCCAAAGGTGATTCCCCCTACTATCTACAACTCCAAACGCGACAAGAATGCTTATTCCCCGAAAAAGATTCATTCCCCTTCTCTTCCCGACGATCGGTAATTCTTTCTAACAGCTCCATCTTCCCATCTGAGAACGATGCCCTTCTTGCAAAAGCTCGCTATATTTATAAAATTCAACTTTTATGAGGGTGACCAAGTATGTTGTTATGTTAACCACTTATCTAAATTATAAGCATACTCCTTATTTCCCCCTTTTTTGACTTAATAAACTCGTCTTAGTCTATCTCTCTGTTCAGGTAGAGTATACAACAACAACAACAACAACAATAAAAACAACATACACAGTGTAATCTCACAAAATAGTGTGAGTATATGCTAAAGAATTGTTACACCCCCTACTTTCAGAGCATGAGCATGCCACGTACATCACCGTAGTTATGGAGTATCGGAGACGTCCCATGATATTTTGGAAGGTACAAGCCATGGAAAGTATGTAACAATGAAGTAAAGGATGAATTATGATCTCATAAATCGTAATCGGGAAAGACCATTTTGAAACACAAGAACATGGCCATTATCAAGTATAATAAATGATAAATATCATGCAGGGGGAGTAGTACGACTTTGGAGAAAAGAATGGGTAAAGTTTCATATGAAAATTTTGGTCCAAATGGAAGGATGGATATCTCTTGGCATATGAAGTGTTTTGGAGTGAAACAAAAGCCTAAAATGAAGTTCGTCGAGTCTAGTTTTCAACGCAATAAACGGATCATAGATAGGACATCGGAGTAGAGAATTATGGACGTTACAAATTCAGCTGACAGAGCAGAAGCAGCGCTGCTACAGTACTGCTACAGTGCACCTTTAGCACCTATATAAGGGGCAAAAACCCCATTTTTCTGCACAAAAATTTCCCAAAACATTCCAGAAAATTCAGCCAAGCAAGAGAGCATATTTACCTCATAAAAGTGAGGATTTTGAGTAATTTCAAGTGACGGAATATTAATCGAGGTCCGTGCAACGTGTAGTCGCGCTTATAGTATCGTTTTGCGGTGTATTTTGGCTTGGATTCAAGGTGGATATTGGAGATATTATTGTTCTAACAAAGAAAAAGTATGAATCTCTCCTTATTGCTATTAATTTCGGCTTCTTTGCGGAAATAAATTTATTAAATAGTTGTATCACAAGTTGGTTAGTTGAGAAATTTGGAAAACATCGTGTGGGATGTTTTAGGAAATATATTGGTATGGATAATGGTGTTAATGATGTTGGTATTTTTGTTGTTGATTGGTTGTTGATATTATGATTTCGGGCTAGGCATATAAACAAGGGAGATGCTGCCCGAATCTAGGCAGATTCTAAATGGATTTGAATTAAGGGTTTAAGACGAGCGTATGACGATGAGCCTAATAATAGTATGAATGATTGTATATGTATATAACGAGGCTACGAATGATCTTAAGTGAATTGCAAGACAGGAAGTAAGTTGGAAGTCGAGAAGTTATCTTTCAGGTATGTTAAGGCTCGTCCCTTTCTTTCAAAGGCATGATTCATATGGTACAATTTCATAAATGTTTCCATAACTTCTTTGTTTTTAAAAGGTAGAAGTTTATGACTCCAAGGCATGATTCCTTTCCCGATAATCCATAAATATTTTCCAAAATGCCGTATTTTCCCAAACCAGAGATTTATGATTCTGTGAGCTCTTATGATAACAGCGATGAACATGGTTTTTTACAATGATAATGATGATGTCAAAGATGAGAATATTTTCTATGATGATTATGATGATGATGATTTTATGTTTAAAAGTCCTAAGCTTATGATTTCAATGTGAATATGAGAATGTTGAGTTATTTTCGTGATTTTCTTGATTTTTATTCATTGTTGTTGATCTCACCTTATAATAATTGTTCCTTCAAGGTGAGATAGAGCGATGATGATTATTCCATAATATAATCGGAGGTTACCGACCTTACGTCACTCCGATGTATTTATAGCTTTTATTTGGCTCTCATGCATGTTTTATATATATGTACGTATTTTCCTCACACCGCGCCGCGCTATAGTCGGCCGGGCATGGCACGTAGATGTGCACACCACTGCATTGGGCATGTTATGATATTGCCCCGGACGCGGGAGGCCTGGACGCGGGCTAATGATGATAACATCGAGCCTTAATGGACGGGCATGATACTATATATATGACACCGAGCCTTAATGGTTGGGCATGATACTATATATATGACACCGAGCCTTAATGGCCGGGCATGGTACTATGTATATGTAAGAAAATGTTTTTTTTTAAGGCTAAGCATGCATGACATCCGCCTTATGAGACATCCACATGTACAGGTTACCTCTCTTATTCTATGTTACCTTCCATATCTGTATTATGTTGTTATTCATGCCTTACATACTCAGTACATTATTCGTACTGACGTCCCTTCTTGCGGACGCCGCGCTCATGCGGCGGTGGCGGGGGAGGAACATCGTAACTCGTAGGTGTTCTATCAGCGAATTCTCAGGAGCACTCCACTTACTTCGGAGCTGCAGTCTACTTGGTATTCTCCTTACGATCATTTGTATTCTATGTAGAGGCTCGTAGACGTGTGTGTACAGTTAGATGATTTATAGCTCCACCGGTTCATATTGCTGTATAATAAATTGGTGGCCTTGTCGGCCTTATTTTGAGCTCTTGATACTTTATTGTTAGCCTTGTCGGCTTTATGATGTACGTTATGTTGTGGCGACCTTGTGGGTCCGCATATGAATATATGTGCTGAATGATTGGATATTTCTCTGCTGGGCCTTTTCTGTGTGCAGGTGTTCTTTGAGTTATGGTTTATAATGTTTAAAGTAACGGATAAGTCAGGTGGTTCCCACTTACGGGTCGAGTTTGTCTTACTCCGATAGGGGTGTGACAAATTAGTATCGTGAGTTCGTCCTAGGGAATGTCTACGAGCCGTGTCCGATAGTGTCTTGTTTATGGGTGTGAAGCGCGCCCGGACTTATAAACAAGAGGCTACGAGGCATTTAGGAACCATTGACCTTTCTTTCTTATCTTAGATCATGCCATAGAGCTAAATCATAGGATATGATGTCCCTGATCCTAACCCAAATGTTTTGGTCATGGATAAGCAGTTGATTATGACGCTACGAGGAAATTGCTGAGAATTGAAGTTGTTCATTCGAAAGGTATGTTTCCTATTTTATTAATATGGATAGACGTTGATATAAGAACTTGAGCAAGATATTATGGGTATTGGTGATTGCTGTGGGCATTGGATGTGTTTTTCGGGCTATGTGCGGGGAATGAGGTAGTATGAATTATAGAGGAAACTCAGCCGAAAGTTTTACAAATTGAATTGTTTGCATGTCTATAGAGAAAGAGTAAAGGGAAAATGTGACCATCAGCCGTTTGGTAAGTCATAATTGAAGGGATAACTACGAGACATTTTCAAAGAGAAGTTTTAGAGTGATTTTAATTTAATTTAAAGGAGAAACCCTGGAGGGAAAAAAATGATTAGTAAATAAAAAAAGTGGAATGAGTTGCATCCGAGATTTCGGAGGATTGAGACCTATTGGAAACATAAAGAGAGTTGACATTAGGAACTCAAATATGGTATTACGATTTATAGATTAGATTGGTTAGTAAGAGATAACAAAGAGATATTGCTATGGAAGAGGAAGTTAACGAATACGGGAAAGTTTCGCCCTAGAAGTATATATATATAAATACGAGATCAAGATGGGTTTGTATTCATAGTGGAATGTTCTGCAAACTTCCAGGTAGATATTATTAAGTGGCAAACGAGAAAGAGCACTTTAAGAGTAAAGGAAATCAAGGAGGACCTTAAGGACAGAAGTACGAGAAAGTGCGGTTATAAATTGATTAAAGGAAGTTATGTGATCGGCGATGATAAGAGGAAGCTTAATAAATTAGTAAGGTTGGCCAAAAGTAGACAGTGATGGCACAAGACAGTGGACTTGGAATAGAGATGCGATTATAAAGGAAACAGGATGAATATACGAGGAATAGACATACATACGAGCAAGCTATGGTATCGTAAAGGGAATAAGAAATGAACGAAGGAAGAAAGAAAAGGGTGTCTTTTACAAAATATTTCATGATGAGAACAAGAATCGGCGAGACATTAGAAGGGTTATGACGCATGATTATGATACAAACAATTAGTTAAGAGAAACTATGGGACACTATGAGGTAAATTAAGGAAAGGACGAATTGTGAGAATGAATAAGAGAGAGTATCGACTTTTACTGGTATGGTATAAAATCAACTCGGAATTAGGAACCAAGGGTAAGAGGAATCTCAAGGGTACTGGGGAAAGGATAGCTATAAAAAAAATTACAGCTGAAGGAGCATGGTATAATCGGGCATTCTATAAGGAGCCTAGCGAATTCCGATGTCACCATTGATTCATTAACCTGGAGACTATTAGGCATGAAGGAAGGAAGTTGTTTGAGTTGTGTCCAATATGTGTGGACATTTGACTTGAACAAGAATCCAGTTAGCAAAAGAGAAATAAGTCAAACCATGAATATCTCCAAGTACAGAAGAAAGAAATGTACTGGCTTGAAAGAGTAGAAATTCGAGATGAACTAATATAGCAAGGATGTGGTAAGAAAAGTGGAAATGGACTAAATACAAGTATATTATGAGACAGACATGGGAAAGGAGGCATGACAAGATAATGAAGGTTTAGCAAATCAAAGAAATAAGTTTTGTCAATGCAATACGTTGTGTTCCGGGCTATGATTCAAATCACTCGTACCAGAGAAATTTTTTGTTACAATTAAATAGGCAGTAAATGCACCCCAAAAAGGTAACAGAAGAAGTGAGAAGGCATACAAGTGGACAAGGATAAGTATTAGGGACAGTTGGGATTAGTAAAAAGAAATTGTAGTACTGTAAGAGGTGAGAGTTTTAAAAGAGGAATATTTTAGGAATTTCAATGATCGTTAAAAGAAAGAAAGACAGTATGCCTATGGATAGCATGATGTAAAGTACTACTCGAGAATAGAAAACATCTCCTGCGTCGTGAAATCATAAGTCACCGTTTATATTAAATCGTGAAGAGTATATGTGATAGGACCATATAAATAATCGTCCTGATGAAATGGCTAGTAAAATGGTGTGGGGACGACAATAAATATTTGAAGAAGGATAGAAGCTAGTTGAGTCTCAATTAGCCATTTGGTATAGGAGAGCCAAGGACTTAAAGAGGGAAGCACACTCATAATGAAAGGGAGTTGTAATTAAGTAAGATTTTATTTTAGTCTCATGCTTATGAGTTATTTTGTAAGGATGTTAAGATTGGAGGAGAGGAAATTGGAGGAAAGATTTAAATATGGACTTGAAAATATTTTGAATAGTGGATTAGCTTGAGATATGATCATTAGTATGTTGTAAATATAATCTTGTGATAGGGGATAACAACGATGATAAGAAAATGTTGTATACAAGTGTATAAGGAATAGTGCTGAGGATTGTTGTATGGGTCGAATGGAGTCCCATTTGAATATAGATCCTTTGGCTATGGTATTTTTAACGCATTGGATGAGTAATCTGAGGTAAAGTAATTAATGAGAATAATAAGCCATTGGCAAGGAAATGCTATTGCAAGTCATCTGGGCGCTACCATAGGTGAAACTATGATGACATTGGAAGGAATTAAGGAGTTCGACAAAAGCATTAAAAAGGAGATGGAACGATATGTATATAAAATCGATTAGTACTAAGAGCATAATCTAAAGTATCACTAGAGAAGCAAGCAAGAAAAAGTGCCACAGCTAAATAAGAAAGTTGTCCGCTAGGAGAAATAGAGGTCATAAATAGGAGGGACTAAGTCAACGGAAGGTGAAGTCATGGAAGTAGATGAAGATAAGATCGCAGGAAAAGGATTCAAAGATATAAATAAAGGAGATAGACATTTAAGGAGTTAAGAGATCCGCTTGATTGATAAACCGAAATGACAGATAATTGCGTCAAACTATGGGAAAGACTTATTAGGTGAGAATCGGGCAAAGGTTAAAAGTAGAAGGAGAACCCCAAAGGAAATGATCAAAGGATATCACGTTTGATTGGAACAAGCGGCTGACAAAGAGACCTCGTGGAAGAAGCAACATGATGGCTCTTATTGGAAAAAGGGATGAATGAAGGTTACAGACAAAGGAAAGAATGAAAAGATTCGAATTCGCTGCATGACTAGAAATCTTCGTTATTCTTCGATAAATTTCTGAATTCACCCCTAAGTTATTGGCCGAACTAAGGATCAGATACTTTAAGAGTAAATTGAAGGAAAGGAATCATTAAAGAAGAGGTTTAAGATGTTTTGGATATAAGTACAAGAATTACCGTTAGTTAGCCAAGTGCCAGAAGTCCAATTGAAGGAAAGAGAAATTAAGCGAGACATTTTTGTGTTACACTAGTTGAAAGATAAAGTACCGCAAAGATTAATTCGACTGCTATAGAAAACAAAGGATGCTAAAATGTGACCAGTCTTGAGGTTATCTTTAAAGGAGGAAGAATAAGAATAAGTAAACAAGAAGACAAAGGCCTAGGACATCTGTGAAACGTAAGAAAGACACGTGGAGATCGAAGAGAACAAGAATTTCTGAATAAAAAGAAGATGGAATAAAAATTGGATAAAAGTATGTGGTAAGTACGGGATGAAAGGGCATACAAGAATGTAAACAACGAAGGCTGAAGAGACAATGAGAACGATAAAGCATAAAGAGTTAGTAGACAGAGAGATAATAAAAAAAGGGACGACCTTGAGTATGAGCGTAAATTTGGCCACAAAAGAAGAAAGATAAACTACGTAATTCGGATTAGTTCAGTTTTAAATGAGCAAGTAAGACTGCAAGTAAGTAAATTAAATACTGACAAATACAGGTACGAACATTGATATCTACCTCGGAGCGAACTCTACCTCAATATTCGAGGACGAATGTTTTTTAAAGGGGGGAGAATGTTACACCCCGCACTTTTAGAGCATGAGCATACCACGTACATCACCGTAGTAATGGAGTATCGGAGACGTCCCATGATGTTTTGGAATGTACAAGCCATGGAAAGTATGTAACAATGAAGTAAAGGATGAATTACGATCTCGTAAGTCATAATAGGGAAAGACTATTTTGAAACACAAGAACATGGCCATTATCAACTATAATAAATGATAAATATCATGCAGGGGGAGTAGTACGACTTTGGAGGAAGGATGGGTAAAGTTTGTATGAAAATTTTGGTCCAAATTAAAGGATGAATATCTCTTAGCATATGAAGTGTTTTGGAGTGAAACAAAAGCCTAAAATGAAGTTCGTCGAGTCTAGTTTTCAAAGCAATAAATTTCTCATCGATAGGACATCAGAGTAGAGAATTATAGACATTACGTATTCAGCTGATTTAAAAGCGAGAAACGGCCCATTTGCTACGGTTGCTACGGCACCGACTTTAGCACCTATATAAGGGGCAAAAGCCCCATTTTTCTGCACAAAAATTTCCCAAAACATTCCAGAAAATTCAGCCAAGCAAGAGAGCACATTTACCTCATAAAAGTGAGGATTTTGAGTAATTTCAAGTGACAGAATATTAATCGAGGTCCAGACAACGTGTAGTCGCGCTTATAGTATCGTTTTGCGGTGTGTTTTGGCTTGGATTCAAGGTGGATATTGGAGATATTATTGTTCTAACAAAGAAAAGGTATGAATCTCTCCTTATTAGTATTAATTTAGGCTTTTTTACGGAAATAAAGTTATTAAATAGTTGTATCACAAGTTGGTTAGTTGAGAAATTTGGAAAACATCGTGTGGGATGTTTTAGGAAATATATTGGTATGGATAATGGTGTTGATGATGTTGGTATTGTTGTTGTTGATTGGTTTTTGATATTATGATTTCTGGCTAGGCATATAAACAAGGGAGATGCTGCCCGAATCTCGGCAGATTCTAAATGGATTTGAATTAAGGGTTTAGGACGAGCGTATGACGATGAGCCTAAAAATAGTATGAATGATTGTATATGTAGATTACGAGGCTACGAATGATCTTAAGTGAATTGCAAGACAGGAAGTAGTTAGAAGTCGAGAAGTTATCTTCCAGGTATGTTAAGGCTCGTCCCTTTCTTTCAAAGGCATGATTCCTATGGTACGATTTCATAAATGTTTCCATAACTTCTTTGTTTTTAAAAGTTAGAAGTTTATGACTCCAAGGCATGATTCCTTTCCCGATAATCCATAAATGTTTTCCAGAATGTCGTATTTTCCCAAAACAGAGATTTATGATTCTGTGAGCTCTTATGATAACAGCGATGAACATGTTTTTTTACAATGGTAATGATGATGTCAAAGATGAGAATATTTTCTATGATGATTATGATGATGATGATGATTTTATGTTTAAAAGTCCCAAGCTTATGATTTCAATGTGAATATGAGAATGTTGAGTTATTTTCATGATTTTCTTAATTTTTATTCATTGTTTTTTATCTCACCTTATAATAATTGTTCCTTCAAGGTAAGATAGAGCGATGATGACTATTCCATAATATAATCGGAGGTTACCGACTTTACGTCACTCCGATGTATTTATAGCTTTTATTTGTCTCTCATGCATGCTTTATATATATGTACGTATTTTCCTCACACCGCACCGCGCTATAGTCGGCCGGGCATGGCACGTAGATGTGCACACCACTGCAGTGGGCATGTTATGATATTGCCTTGGGCGCGTGAGGCCAGGACCCGACCAAAAGAGATTATATGTAGCAGCAGCATTAACAGAATTTTTTTTTTTTTTTTTAATCATATAGAACCATAAGTAGATATAGAAAAAACCAATAGTGTTACAAAGGATAATGAGATGCGGAGGGGACAGAGGAGGATGATCAATTTTCAGCTCCTAATAACCACATTTCTTCACTCGTGGGAGAATAAATTGCTCAAAGTTGAAGCATTGGCCAATTCCAAATTGCCGAGCTCTCTCTTTGTTTCTTGTGTTACAAAGGAATCACCTGACTAGTGGTATAGATTATGTGGATTTCTAGGATGAAATCCACATTGTATAGTTATTTTTCCACAGGATGGAAGCACTCGTATAATGATTACAGATGATCCACAGAACTATCACAATCAGGAAAATCACAAAATGGTTCTCGGACAAGCCCCTAGGTCACTTCAGAAAGGGAGGACTATTAGTGACATAAAGACTATGGAATCAAAAAGTTGGAACGAGTGGTCTCAAACTTCAAAGAAAACAGGAAACCCAGAGCACATCACCAAAGGTATGGGGTCATCAAATCCTTACTCTAGTAAGACCATGCCAGCAACACAGTGACTCAAACTTCAAAGAAAACAAGGAGAGTAAGGTCTCTCTTGATGGAGCTAGGAGAAAAAGACACAATGCTTGGAATGTTACCCCCATCGCGTTGATGTGGATCATTTGGAAAGAGAAATAGGAGAACTTTTGAAGGGGTGGAGACGATCTTTGCTCAATTAAGGAATAGTCTTTGATCCCTTTTTTTTTTCTTTTTCTTTTTTCTTTTTTTTGGTGCACCCATGTTGTTCCTAATTGTATAGAGGACTGGGTGGCTTTTGGAGAGAACCATATTTTGTAAATTTCTCCTTTTTAGTATACCTCTTGTATATGTCCAAGATGGCCTTGTTATTATCGAAGAAATCTTTTACTTGATCAAAAAAAAAAAAGTCTCTCTTGAAGTTTGAGTGACTGTGTTGCTGGCATGGACTTACTAGAATAAGGATTTGATGACTCCATACCTTTGGTGTTGTGCTCTGTGTTTCCTGTTTCTTTGAAGTTTGAGACCATTCTTTCCGACTTTTTAAATCCACAGTCTTTATGTCACTGATAGTATCCCTTTCTGAAGTGAGCCAGGGCTTGTCCAAGAATCAATTTGTGATTTTCATGATTGTGATAGTTTCGTGGATTATCTGTCAAATCACTATACATGTGCTTCTATCCTGTGAAAAAATAACTATACAATGTGGATTTCATCCTAGAAATCCACATAATCTATACCACTGTCAGGTAATATCCTTTGCAACACAAGAAGAAAAAAGAGAGCAATTTTAAATGAACTGATTTGTATAATGTCTGCTAGCACCTGTCAAAAATGAAAAGAAGCACATTACAATTCTCAGTATTTTTTTTTTTTTTTTTTTTTTGAATAATCACACATCCAGCATGGGAACAGTTCATAACCAGTTCATTCAAGATGTTATACGTAATATAAATTTAACAAACGAATATGGAAGAATTTTATTTTTCCCTAGTATGATGCAATAGTACGTTCTATTCAATCCACCTTGTGTTGGCACGAGGGAAGGCAGACCACGAGATACGCATGAAAACAGTATGACACAAATCCAAGAAGTTTGATTAAATCATGTCAGCTGAAAAGTTTTAAGTCACTCGAGATTCATGGACTTACAGACTATGCTCCAATACAGAAACTAGTTTGGGTCGGTTATATGAATCCTACATATCTTCTCTATTCAGTTCATCTCATTTCACTATTAAATATATTCTCCTGTAAGATTTTCTTAAACCGGAAGTTCTCTAGATCTTCCACTTATCCTCATACTGACATCCGAATCTCTACCCAAACTCCATAAACTCTTGACAAACACCAAACTTTATGTAAGTGTAATAACAACAAATAATCCTTAATCCTAACGGTCGATATCGCCTATATGAAAACCAAACTCGAAATCAAAGGACCTACCAGATGGCATACAGCTGCAAGAATCCCTAATGAAGTCTCTCTTTGTGCCACTCTTATTCAAAGGACATTCATCAGGAAAATGATAGCGAAAAGAATCTGCAACTAAAGATGTTCAGTGAGAATAAATTACTTGCTTTAACTTGCCAGATCTGGGACCTACCTTATTTGAAGACTGATGCTTCATTCACTCCTGCACGGGAGTTTGTATTTTTGGAAGATCTCTTTTTCTGAACAGCTTACTATTTGTTTCTCTTGAATTCTGGTGCAAGTATCACCAAGCTGCTGCTGCTCAATCACCAAGGAAGAAAAAACAGAAGAGATTGTGAGATGTTTCCCTTCAATGAATAAATCTTTTATGCAGGATTTTCCCTATACAATCAATAAAATTACTTATTTCCAGTCATTTCTTACCTCAGAACATTACTTATCGTTTCTGAATGACTTACTCAATTTAATTCATAAATCCAACCTAGAATTCACCAAGAGGAATTTTTCTAAGAAAATATAAAAGTACGCAAACTTACAAAGTTCCTTCCACAAGAGTGTTAACGTAGGTCAGATTAGCTGGAATAAGCTTAGCAAGACCAAAATCTGATATCTTTGGGGTCAGGTCTCTCCCGAGACGGATGTTACTTGCTTTAGTGCTTCTATGAATTATCTATATAAGGCTGGACTTCATGGAGGAATGCAAGTACTCGTGCAACATTGATGCATATATTTACTTCGTGTTTTTCAGCTAAACTGGAGGCTACTATTGGCACCACCTGCGAGTAAGCAAACTTTAGTATCCATGTCACAAGTACAAACCAAAGGACAATGAAAATTTTACAATAACAAAGGACTTCCACCTTAATAGAAGCCAATCTTCCATCTTTTAGCCTCACCTAACAACAGAATATCACATTAGCTTATTAATTTATGGGAAAAGGCTCAAATATGCCATGGAACTATGAGAAAAGGCTCATTCATGCCACTCAAATATAATAGTTACCATTTGTGGTCAAATGCCATTGCCACTAAGAGAACTCAATTATTACCAGATTTTGTGGTCAGCTCTTCATTTTATGCATATTGCTCACTAGGTGACATATTTGAGCCTTTTCCCAATTCCTATATAAATCTCCATATTTTCTAATTATATGTAGCAAGCTTATACGGACAAGTTTGTCCCTTATACTAATAGCATTATTATTTTACATGTAAAAACTATATACTCTCTTATTTAGCTATATTATGAATCTAATCTTATTCCACATCATTCACACTTTTCACGTACTTGATGACTCTTTAAAAAGATCTAAAAAAAACATAAATTCGTTTAAGAAAAACAGAGACGGGTTTAAAAGAGAGTACACTAATGAGGTGAGATGGGTATGAAAATACATATGAGTGTGACAAATTTGAGCCTTCTCCCGACCACTAATAACACCCAAAATTTCACTCATATGTAACTCTGTGGATCTGCCCCTGCCTACGCCTACAATCTCTATACCAACTATGTTCAAAACCGTTTAAGAAATTCAATTTAGCAACTTAGGAAGGTCTTAGAACCAATGGTGAATGAATAAGTTTTTACGGGACCTATATCATGGTGAAATGACTAACTAGTTATCAGATAAAACTACAGCATAAAACTTCATATACGTATTAGTGTTGTTAAAGGCTAACTTAAAGCGTGCTTAAGCCTTGAAGCTTGGTGAAGCCCTGCTTGTGCGCTTCGCTTTGCTTAATTGGAGCTTTAGTGTAGGCTTCAATATGTTAAAGCGTGTGCACCTTCAGTAATAGGCTCTTCCTTAAAGGGAACAACATCATGTATAGCTTAATTATAGTTTTTTCATTCTTTTGTCCAAATAATTATTGTTTATTTATAGTTTGTATTGTATTACTTTTCTTTTTTCAAACTACTTTTTCATGTTTATTTAGTAATTTGCCTTGACTTCTTTACTTCTATTATTTCTTTTTTCGTACTTCTTTGATTTGCTTTTCTTTGAGCCGATGGTCTGTCGAAAGCAACCACTCTACGTCCCATGGTAGGGATAATGTCTGCGTACACTCTACCCTCTCCATACCCTACTTGTGGTATTACTCTGGGTATATTGTTGTTGTATTGTATTACTTTTCTATTTTTATTTTTTCTCCATTCACATTTTTCTTTGCTAAATCCTACACTTTAATTGTGCTTTGCGTTTAAATCTCCAACAGAATTTGAGCTTTTTTGCACCTTTCACTGACTACTCAAACAACTGTTATGATATTATTATCTTTTTTCACACTGGTTTTCGATAAAGCTTACCTACACTTCATCTATTTTACTGCGTACCTACTACCTCCGGCCAACATAGGTACTATGTAACTCCCTTCACTAAGACTCAACCAAATGGGAAGAAATTACCTAGCATTTTTTGTCTCTTCGTGAACTCGAATCCTAATCTTCCCATATTTTCACTCACTTTATTGACCGCTAGGTTACACCCTTGGGTATAGAAATTATGAAAGTGTAACACTGCTTGATTTTCATATTATAGATCTAAACTCGACTATTTTGGTATACTTTAATCTTGCAAATATTATAATGTAGTAACTCAGAACTTCATGCTGCACGCTTAGTAAGAGCACTTGACTAAAAAAAGTCTTTTCGTTCCAAATTTCTACCGTTGTGGTCTTAATCGCACTAATCACAACTAATGTCATCTGAATACCTTTCTTTTCTTTTACTCCAAACTAATACTAGCTTTAATGTTTGAATGTATAATATTTCTTATAGGATTTTCTGAAAAATAATCAAGAAAACATGGTTAGGAAACTATGAGACATTAATGAGGCGAATCTAGAAATTAAACTTCATAGGCTCTATCTTTAAGGTTCGTAGCATTGAACCATTGTCTTTTTGAAATTTGGATTCAAACATACTATGCATCCCAATTTTAGTAAATTTTACACATTTTGTATCAAAAGTACTAGGTGCAGATGAACCCAACGTCACGACACTTTTTTTTCATCAGTCTCCTTTTAAAAAAAAAATTGCATTGCCTCTTATGGAAAGTCACACTTGCTATTAACACCAAGTCTTCAAACACCATCCATTAGAAAATAGAATGAGATTTGTGCCTTTAATGGTTAAGCATTTATGATGACTTGTGGAATTGATAAAAGATTTCTACTTTATATTATGTATCTCTTTACATTTATGCTCTATCTTCTGACGATTATTAGGGAAAGAGAAAGGAAGTCACAAAAGGAATATTTCTGTTTAGTTTATACATACCCTAACACTACCTGTACCAAATTGGACCCTTCTAGCAATAAATTGTTGGAATTGGAATTACCTAGGTAGAAGGATTTTAGACAACTTGCAAAGACAAAGATTAAAATATGTTCGCTTTAGAAGAAGCTACTTGAAGAATATCGAAGTGATGTATTTTGGACATGTTATGATGGCAAGATCAAATAAGTCTTATAGTGTTAATAAGGGCCATTGCTTCGCTGCTTAAAGCGATAAAGCAATCCAAACGAGGAGTTATTGCTTCATGAGCTACAAATGATGATGCGCAAAATAGTCCTAACCTTAAGTGGACAATTTTTGGCTCAACTATGAGGAGTTGGACCAATACCAAATATATTATACATTAAATTCATACATGTTTGGTACTTTTTAATTTTCCATAACATGTGTGCTTTACTTCATTATGTATCTCTTTCCTTTTATGCTCTATCTTATGACGATTATTAGCATGGGAAAGACAAAAGGAAGCATTATAGAATGGAATATTTATATTGTGAGTAGTTTATAACATCCTTATGTTTGGTTCTATGTACTTGATGATATTGTTGTTGATTCACATTGTCCAAATGAAAGTGCCAAGGCAATGGGGATGTCCCTTCAGTGAGAGAATATGAGCTTAATAAATGGTTGAAATTGGAATAACCTACTTGGTAGAAGGGTTTTAGACTACTAAATTTTGTATCAAGTATCAAAGATACCTAATTTAGTTTAAAATAAAGGCATAATACAAAGTTATTGATGGCAAATTCAAGGCCTTATCGTTTTGACGAAGTATGGATATATTTCTTCCTGGAATTGCTTGTTTAAATCCAATTGACTCATTTTCTAGTTTTGATCTCGGAAAAAATCGAACATTATCCATGACTTTGATGAATTTAGTATAGGGGCTCTTGAGAATCAAGGAGTTACATTATTGATGTTCGTGACTTGATATAAAGACTTTTGAACAAGTAAACACAAATGCTTTTGACGTGGCATTGAGTTTATCAAGGGCAATATGTGCTTGGTGCCTCCAATGTTATTACAAAAATTTATACTCCACGTCGGCTTTGTGTTTACTTGCACTTTTAGAGAATTGTGTTTGTTTTGATCACACTTGTGTTTTTATTTTTTAATTTTTCTTGAATATCAAATGTTGAAGTACCTTGTGCACACCTCTTTATGGAAAGTCACACTTGCTATTAACGGACCTTGTGCAACAACCACCCATCCATTAGATAATAGAATGAGATTTGAGCCTTTATTGGTTAAGCATTTATGACGACTTGTGGAATTGAGAAAATGTTTCTACTTCATTATGTATCCTTTACTTTTATGCTCTATCCGATTATTAAAATATGGAATATTTCGTTTATACATTAACACTACTTGTACCAAATCGGAAGCTACTTGAATAATATAAAAGTTTAGATCAAGAGATTATAATATGTTCGTGTACTTAACAAGAATATAGAAGTCAATTTCGGGCATGTTATGATGGCAAGATCAGCTAAGTCTCATAGTGTTATTAAGGGCCATTGCTTCGCCGCTTAAAGCGATAAAGCTATCCAAACAAGGAGTTATTTCTTCATGAGCGAAACCATGCACTTCAAATGATGATGTGCAAAATTATCCTAACCTTAAGTGGATTTGGCTCAACTATGAGGAGTTCTCATATTATACATTTATTAAGCACTTTTGTTTTTCATAACTTGTGTGCTTTACTTCATTATGTATCTCTTTTCTTTTATGATCTATCTTATGATGATTATTAGGGAAAGCTCAAAGGAAGCTATAAATGAAAAAATTATATTTAGTTTATTCCTCTAATTTGATGAGTGATAACTTGTTGAAATTGGAATAACCCAGAAGGGTTTTGACTAATTGCAAAGATTGAGAGTAGTCTTATGCGTTTTATAAAGTTACTTGAAGAAATGAAGTGGATCAAGGTGACTTTCAAAATGTCATGATAAGATCAGTTGAGCCTCATAGTGTTATTAAGGATTATTGCTTTGCCTCTTAAAGCCATAAAGCAAGCCTAGCGAGGTGTTATTGCTTGATGAGCTAAGCGATGTGCTCAAGAGAAGTGTGTGCTTCAATGATGACACGCAAAATAATCCCAATGATAAGCAGTCAACTTTTGGCTTAACTATTGAGGAGTTGGATCAATAGCAGCTTTATTATAGCATTAAATCATACATGTTTGGCATGTTTTCTTCCATAACTTGTGCACTTTACTTCCAAGAAGTGTGCGCTTTAGTTCTCGCTTTTTGCTTCAAGCCCATAGATCTTGTTGCTTTTTTGTGTTTTTCGCTTTGAAAACATTGGAGCCTCATGGTCTAAGCTTGCTTGACAGTGTGATCACTACATCAACAATGATGAAAGTGGGCCAATCAGACTGGTGTTTTCATATGGAAGACTTCTTGCTCAAAGCGCATGGAGCTAGGTAACAATCAAGATTTTCCTCTCTAAGTGGAGTTCATCCTTTTCTTTTTGCAAGAAAGAATTTCTGATATTCTCCAATGAGGAAAGGCGGTGAGGTAAATTTCTAATACTTAACAACACAAATGTTAAGTGTTTGGTATTTGTTTTCCGAGCTTAAATAGGGATGGACTAGTAGGCGTTAAGGAATTCAGAAGTAATTGAACTAAGATTCTTTTCCCCTTTACTCTCCCTCCTATCCACCAGATGATGCACAGTGAGGATGTAGTCTCCTATACTTGGGAAATAGTCTGTCCTTTTCCCTTTCATCCCACCTTGTATGATTTGAATATCGCAATACAGAAACTTTCCCGAATCTAAGCACTCTACTCTTGAGGTAGTCTCAAGAAACCAAACAAAAACAAATCACCTGTTAGAAAATCTTCACTAGAAAAGATCGACGGTAAGAAGGGGATCCTTGGAGAAACAATAAAGTTGTAACGGATTCAAGTCGAGGAATCAGCCATCGATGCTTGCATCAGGGTAGCTGTCTACATTACACCCCTTTAGGGTACGACCTTTCTCCAAACCCTGCGTGAATGTGGAATGCTTCATCACTAGGCTGCGCTTATCATTTTGACACTAAATTTGTAGATGTGATTGACTAGACTTCTCGCTAATCTAAGAAATGCTTATTCACGACCAAGAGAGAATGCTATCTATTATAAGCCTAATAATAGACTTGAGTACAAGTATAATTAGTATAAAGTTTCTTCAAAACATCGATGACCAATTTCTCTAATACTATTTGGAGTCTAACTATAAAAGCTTAATTATCATCATCAATGATCAAGGTCGCTAATACATGAATACCAAATGTTATCCTCAAAAGCTTAACTAAGGCAATGCACTTCAGCTTGTGCACCATAATGATATTGCCATATTTTCCGCTTGTAGGAAAAGTAATAACAAGATGGTTCTTGAAGAACTATTTCTCCCCAATCTCAACAGTCATTTAATAATTGGGAGAAAGCAACAACATCTAATGGTCTTCGACTTATGATCAAGTATTCATGAGTAAAGCTCGGATTACAAAAAAAAGTTAAATGCTTAAAATGATCAAGAAGTAAAGAAAATCATTTGTTTTTTCTCAAGGCTATAGCCTACATGTATTGTATAATAGCTAATGAATGATAAGCTTTCTCAAGTTATCACCTTCTTAATATCATGCCAAGAGGAAGATCCGGAAACCACGAGATCTTGATTTGATTAAGGAGTTTGCTGCATCATAGAGCAAGAGCCAATGGATGAGCCTGATAGGAAGATCAGCTGAGAATTTGATATTAGTTTCTGCTATAATAGAGAACTATATTAAAAAACACAAAGTAAGCAAAATATTTCACACTAAACTAAGTACATATGTGGCTCACTAACCACCACTCATTTTAACCCAAAAGACTAGTCTACTACAAAACTCAAAATATCTACTACTCTTGGAGTTTCTAGAGAAATCTTAATTTCCTAACACTCCTTAAGATTTTTCATTGAAACTCCTTGCAACATTATTTGAAACTCAAACTTGTTGGTGGGAAGAGCCTTGGTTAGAATATCATCTTCTTGTTATTCACTGTTGCAATGCACCAGCTTAACTTCACCATTCTTCTCCGCATCTCTTAAAGCATGAAATCTGATGTTGATATGCTTCGTTCTTCCATGCTGCACCGGATTTTCAGTCATTGAAATGGCTAATTTATTGTCCACATAGATCACCGTTGGTTCTATGGCAACAGATCCAATTCAGACAAGATCTTTCTCAACCAAATTCCTTGATTTGTAGCAGATGCAGCAGCCACATACTCGGCTTCCGCTGAAGATTGAGCTACAATATCTTGCTTCTTTGTGCTCCAAGAAAAAATGCCAGAACCAAAAGAAAATAAGTAACTAGATGTGCTTTTGTAATCATCCAAACATCCACCCCAATCGCTATCAGAATAGCCAATAAGAATTCCATTCTCCACACTTTTATACCAAATTCCATAGTCAATTGTCCCTCTAATGTACCTTAACACCCTTTTTGCAGCTCCAAAGTGTTTAGTGCTTGGACTTTGTATATATCGGGACAAAAAACTAGCAACGAACATTAGCTTTGGCCTGGAAGCAGTAAGATACAATAGGCTCCGAATAAGACTTCTATAAATTTTTGGATCTGCCCTCTCTTCACCGTCATCCTTCATCAACTTTTCATTCACAAAAAGTGGAGTTGCAATAGGTTTGCACTTGTCAAGCTTGAACTTTTTTAACAGATTCAAGGCATACTTCTTTTGGGACAAGAAAATTCCTTCACAAAATTGAGCAATCTCCATTCCTAAGAAAAACTTCATCTCTCCTAAATGAGACATCTCAAAAGCTTTTAACATTTCATTTTTAACTTCTTAAACTGCAAGAGGATTTTCACTCGTGATCATCAAATCATCAACATAAACCGATATCACAATCAACTTCCCATCGCCTTGCTTTTTGAAGTACAAAGTAGTCTCATTTAGGCTTCTGTTGAAGCCTTGTGACAACAAATGAGTATCCAGCCTACTATACCATGCTTTTGGAGCTTGTTTAAGACCATAGAGTGCTTTTTTAAGCTTATACACCTTGTCTTCTTCACCTGCAACTGTAAAACCTTCAGGTTGTTCAACATAAATGTCTTCTTCAACCAACCCATTGAGAAATGCAAATTTGACATCCAAATGGAAGATTTTCCACTTGTATTGTGTTGCAAGAGCGACTAGAAATCTTACTGTCTCATGCCTCACAACAGGAGCAAACGTATCTCTAAAGTCCACTCCAAGCTCCTGAGAATAGCCTTTAACTACAAGTCTAGCTTTATGCTTGAAAATGGAGCCATCTGCATTGAACTTTGTTCTATAAACCCATCTGACACCGATAACGTTCTTCTGTTTTGGCCTTTCAACCAACTCCCAAGTGTCATTTTTATTGATCATGGCAAGCTCCTCCTCCATTGAAGAAATCCAAACTTCCTGACTTGCTGCTTCTTCATAGGAGGATGGTTCAACAAGAGCAAAATTGCATTGCTCATAAACTTCAAAATGGGAGAATCTATAGTTAATTCAACATTTGAATCCTGGTCTTCAAAATGGGAGAATCTGTAGTCAATTCAACATTTGAATTGTGTTTTGTTCCAGTAATAGGACAAGAGGAAGTATCACTGTTGTGCAGATTTGGGGTTGCAACTGAAGTACTCCCACCTTGATTCTTTACAACAATATCTCGATCCTAATCATAGTGGCTGGATTCGTCCACTACAAGATCTTTACTGATGAACACCTTTTTGCTACTAAGATTGTACACTCTATACCCTTTTGCAACTGTGCTAAAGCCCAACAGAATGCAAAATTCTGCCTTTCTATCTAATTTGCTTCTTTTAGCATCAGGAACATGTACATAGCATAACGAACTAAATGCCTTCAAGTTTCTTGCAGACAGCTTTATACCCTTCCACGCTTCAAACGGCGTCATGCCTTGGACTGCTCTAGTTGGCAATCTATTTAGCAAATAGACTGCGGTATTGACTACTTCGGCCCAAAAATATTTAGGCATCTTTTTTTCTGCCAACATGCATCTTGCCATCTCCATCACCATTCTGTTCTTTCTCTCAGAAACCCCGTTCTGTTCTGGAGTGTAGCTAACAGTGAATTGTTGTTGAATGCCCAAATCTTTACAATACTTGCTGAACTGATATGAAGTATATTCAGTTCCATTATCTGACCTGATATACTTCAACCTGCAACCACTCTCCCTTTCTATCATAGCCTTGAATTCTTTGAAAACAAAAAACACTTGAGATTTGCTGCTAAGAAAATAAAACCATGTCATTCTAGTTAGATCATCCACAAAAAGAATAAAGTATTTGTTTCCACTCAAGGAAGCCGTCCTCATTGGTCCACATTAATCTATATGAACCAACTCTTGCTTTTCCTTAGCCCTCCAAAGACTTCCTTTAGGAAAGGATCGTTTATGCATTTTACCTAGTTGACATGACTCACAAACATCTCTGCACATGTCAATTTTGGGTACATCAAGCACCATACCCTTCGATTGCATATACACCAATGGACTAAGGTTGTAATGACCAAATCTTTTGTGCTAAAGTCAAGTATCATTCAATTCAACATTAAAAGAGCAAGTATCAACAAAATAGCATGAAATTGAAAAGGAATTGTCAATCATGCTAATTTTAGCTACTTCACATCCTTCAGAATCATAAATGACACATTTTTTATCCTTGAAATTAAAGTAACTGAGCAATGCTCAACAAGCTTTGAGTCAAGCTTGGCATATAAAGAACATAATTAATGATTTTCATACCTTTGTTGGTAGGAAATTTTACTGACTCTATACCTTGAGCTTGCATCAATGCACCATTTCCAAGCCTCACTTTAGTTTTATCCAAGGTAACAAACAAATTTTCATCAATCGCCATGTGCCTTGTGCACGCGTTGTCAACATACCAGTTACATCCATCAACATGTGATGTATGCGAGGCAATGAAAACCTCTTCTTCTGATTTTCCAACTTGGTGATCATCCACGAAATTTGCCCGTTGGGAAGACAGACCACTTTGATTTTGCTTTTGCCTGCAATTCCTCTCGATGTGCCCATACCTTTTACAATATCTACATTGAATTGGAGGCCTTATTTACTTCGCCAACAATTCTTCTCTAAGTGGTTCGTCTTCTTACAAATACCACAAGGTGGAAATTTTCCTTTTTTCGGCAAATCACCTTGATTTTCACCAGATTTTACCTCTCCAGAGTTATTTGAGGAGACTTTCCTGGCTTCCTTCCGTTGCTTGATTTATGCCTTACTTGAAAGGCATCTTCTACTAGTGCTTCACTTCTCATAGTTACCCTTTGCTCTTGGACTTGCAATTTGGAGATCAGTTCAACTATTGTAAGAGTAGTCATGTCACAAGACTCTTCAATAGCTGAGATTTTTAATTCAAACTTGTCTGGAAGGTTGACCGAGATTTTTTCTACAACTTTCTGATCTGGGAAGTCTTTACCAAGTATTCTTATTTGGTTCACAATCTCCATTAGCTAGGAAGAGTATTCTTTCACACTATTTTAACCCTAACAGACTTTACTCTGTTGTTTCCTTCAAACTCCTCCTTTAACTTATCCCAGGCCTCTTTAGCTATTTCACAAGCCATAATTCTTGTAAACATCACTTCCGTAAGGCTTGCATGTATGCAAGTGAGACCTCTTGAAGATCTAGCCACTAACTCATCATACTTTTTAATTTCATTGAGAGTTGCATTAACTCTCAAAGGCTGGACATAAGGTTCTCCTCTCTTCACAACTTCCCATAAGTTGAGATATTTAGATAAGCCTTCATCTTGATGGACCAAATGTGATAATTCTCGCGGGTAAAAATAGGAGGACCCATCGTTGGCTGATTTTCAGGTGCAATGAGTTTACCCAGCAAACAAATCCAAGAAAAACCCAAAAATAATTAAGTTGAGCCAAGTAACTAGATTTGATTCAGATCCCTTAGGAAATAAACTCTGATGCCAGTTACAAAGAAAAGAAAGAAGAATTTCAAAGCTACAAGGAGGAACAAAGAAAAAAGAATTTGTAAATTGCTACAACAACTTTGAGATGAAGAAGGAGAAGGCTAGAAAGTTCTAATTTATGTTCTCTCTCTATTGTTTCATTTCACATGCTTTCTATATATAAAGTGTGAATTTACAAACCACATAATAAGTAAAATATCTCACACTACATTAAGGCCTTATTTGTTTTCATTAAGATTAATACGTCTGAATCTAAATGCACATATGAATGATTAAGTTGTTGTCTTTAGATCTGAACACTGAATTATTAAGACTGTTTGGTTTTCAACATCTGAATGTGCATAATGTATTTATTTAAACATAATAAATATACAATGTAAATAAAATAGTAACTAAATAGTAGAAAATAAATAAATTTAATAAAATAAAAATATTGTTTGATAAAGAAATGAAACATTTATGTTTACTAGTAATGATTCGAGATGTTTGTAGGTGGTGGTGGGTGGGTTTGTTGGTGGGGTGGGCAGGTGGTGGTTGAGGCGAGGTGGGGTTGGGTAGTGTTGGTGGTGGTAGTGAGTGGGGGTAGGGTAGAGTTGGGGGTGGGTAGTGGGCGCGAGGTTGGTATGGTAATGGAGCTAGCGGGTGCTTTTGTAGGTGGCTGTGGGTGGGGAAGGTGGGGGGTAGGGTTGGGGATAGGTTGTGGGGGTGGGTAGGTAGGGGTAAAGGGATGGGGATGGTGGCGTTGCGGGGTTAGAGTTGGGGGTGGGTGGTGGGAGCCGGGAGGGGTGGTAAAATTGTCCATACAAAATACCTCTTAATGATATTAAGACCTTATTCAAGATCTTAATGATTAAGACACATTCAGACCAAATAAGTGCTTAGATTTTAATGTAAACAAATACACGTAATGGCCTAAGGTCTGAACCATTCAGATTCGGACCTTCATTAAATGCAAACAAATGAGGCCTAAGTACATATTTGGCTCACTAACCACCACTCATTTTAACCCAAAAGGCTATCCCACTACAAAACTCAAAATATCTACTAATCTTGGAGTTTCTAGAGAAATCTTAATTTCCTAACCAGAGCACACTTTTATTATTTACTTATATTCTCGAGATATCTCTTTTATTATTTACTTATATTCTCAAGATATCTGATATCTCTAATAAATCTCTGCAGTCTTGACAATGAAACAGATTACTCTGGTCAAGAGCTTGCTGCCTCTTAATTTGAAAATTTAATTTGGACGGTAACACAAGTTGGAGCCACTTTTCGTTTCCTCTTTATTTACTACCCTTTTTCTTTTTGAACATAAATTCAAACTAGAAATCAAATAATTCTTGGAGACACAATTAATACTTCACTTGGAGGTGAATATAGAATTTTATTTGCTTTAAATTGTAAAAGACCTTAAAGACCCCAATAACAACAATATAGCTATTCCTCGGTCCCAAACAAGTTGGGGATTGACTATATGAATCTTCACAATTCCATTTAAACTCAACTCATGTAAACTTCTTCAAGAATCCCAAACCTGAATAACTGGATGCACACTAATAGGGCTTCTTACAATGTGATTTCCATTCTCTTCAACCCAAGTGACTGACCCATAATTAGCAGTAAACTTCTCATTACCTCTATATCGAATAGTCAAAGTATAGCTCTTCTTCTCATATTTTTTTCCAAAGGCTAAAACTTGTGGGGATACTGATATGCTGGCATTCCTGGGCACTTCCACTTTTGCTGTGTATTTAGATGCACCAGAACCAACATTTGTAACAGTCCTTGTGAATTTCTTAACTAACCAAGGGTAATTTTTCCTCTCCAAGTCAAACTCCCATAGAGCAATAAATGATGGATAATTGAGATCAGCTGATGGATTTGAGCAGTTATGGTTGGCCGATGATCTCGCAATGGTGTTGAATTGCTCTTCTGTGAAATTCATGGAGCATAGAAGATTGACATAATCCTGTGGAGTAGCATCATATATTAGTCCTGGATCAAGTGCGCGGTTTGGATCAACGAACCCTGATCCTGTGCCTAATGGCGTGGCTGGTTCGTTGGTCTCAGTGGCGATGATTCGGTTTTGCGTGTTATCCCAAGGGTTGGCAGTGGTCATCAATGCTGATTTAATAGCTGATGGACTCCACTCAGGGCGTACAGATTTTAGCATAGCAGCAATTCCAGATACATGAGGACTAGCCACAGATGTGCCTGATTCCATTTAGTAGTCATTTCCTACTTCCATACCACGACCAAAAAGGAGTGCAAATATCCCAGGTGGCCAGGCACCTATTATCGACTCCCCTGGTGCCATTAAATCCGGCTTCGCTATTCCAAGATAGCTTCGAGAAGGTCCTCTACTGGATGACGAGGCTAGTCTGGGTGCAGGCATGACATTTTCGTACGTCTCTAGAAAACTTATGCTCACCGTAGGGTGCTCTGTTTTCCTGATATAATCTTTCATTTGCTTACCTTCCTTTTTCCCGATCACAACTCCAGGATTGGAAAAATCTTTGGAAGCGAAATCTCTTGGGTCAGCAGAAATGAAGATAGCTGCCCGAAATCCAGCCTCCGTTACACTGCGCATTTGAAAGTAAAATATACTCGAACCATCATCAAAGGAAACTTCCTCCGCACCATCACAAACAATGACTTCATTGCCGGGCGAGAAGACTTGGGATAACGTTGAATTGCAAGAAGAGAGGGTCTTGTTATACACCAGCGGTGAATGCTGGACAATTGCTCCCAAAGGAAACAAGCTCCAACCCCTAATCTTTTGCCCATTGCCTAGAGTCAGAGTCCCAGCAAAGGTTCGATCTGTGGTACCAGATGCAACAGTCATGATCCATGGGGCTCCATTTACTAGAGACCCAAATTCTGGACCGCCATTACCTGCCGAACCAGTAACCAAGATGCCCTTCATCATAGCACCAAAAGCCCCAATTGCTATAGGATCTCTATATAGCGGAAGATGAGCGGATCCACTAGATATGGATAATATGTCAACTCCATCTGCAACTGCCTGATCCATACCAGCAATTATATCTGAACTAGTTGTTGATCCAAGTTCACGCCATGATACCTTGTAAATAGCCAACCTAGCACGTGGAGCAACACCTCTTGCAGTTCCCTGGCCATATCCGAAGTAGGAAGCGCCTTGGACATAATTTCCTGCAGCAATTGAGGCTATATGTGTACCATGACCCCAAGAATCCCGGGCAGAAATTATGGTAAGATTCACATGAGGACTGGCAGCTACAGCTCCCTTGTAAAAATAATTAACCCCAATGATTTTTCTGTTGCACAGTGAAGAGTTGAAATCAGTGCCTGCTCGACAAATTCCCTTCCATCTTTTGGGAATTTCAGGCATGCCATCATCCTTGAAGCTAGGCAATTCGGGCCATATTCCCGTGTCAACAACACCAATGATGACATCCTGACCAAAATTAGAAGCTGGCAGAAGACCTGAGGAAGGGTTGAGCCTAAGGAACTCAGAGGTATGTGTAGTGTGGAGTTCAACAGGTATGTCTTTATAAGCTGAAACAAATCCTAGAGACTTTTTCAAAGCTTCTAGTTCATCCTTGGACAAAACAGCACTGAAGCCATGAAATACATTGTCATAAGAATAGAGAAGCTTTGGAGCAGGATGTCGGCTATTAAGCGAAGCAGGAGTTGGAATCTTGATGGAATCAATGGTGGATGAATGCCAGTGATGGTGACTAGCAAATATCTTAGGCATTAAAGACTTGTCCAGATGGACAATGTATGTTGTTCTCTCTGCTAAACAGAGAAGAGGAGCAAAGAGAAAGAAGAAAACAAGAGCGTAGTTATTAGGCCAATCCATTGTGGATTTTGAATTATGATCATACCATTTCTTCTATGTGAATTTATAGATCGATGTAGTAGTAGATATTTCCTGTTTGAAGATAAGCACCATTTATTGCATGTCATAGATTTGGTAGTACAAGTTAACGGGCTTGTACTAGTTATTGAACTCACATCAATAATGCCTTGACAATTCCTAGTCAACAAAAGACGACGTTCAGCAGAACTCTGAAGTTTGAATAATAAAGTAAAACCCTTGTAAGTACTCCACTTCTATATGTTGAAGTGTTAAATTTTACTTACATTATTGGATAAGACCATGAACCGGAATAAGGCTAGAGTTGAGGCCATAGGAACTCTACAGAGTGCTTGACCTGTTTTACATAACCTTGGTTCACTTCCTATTCTTTATATTATACAAATATATGAATGATTTGAGCCAAAAATAGTAGGTCCGGTTGAAATTCCTGAACTCGCGTTAGATCGGGTTTCCTCTGTAAGTATCTTTTCTGTAACACCTCTTGTTCACCGAAATATCTTACTATATTACTTGGGAAGGGATGGTAGCATCTTACGGTAAGTGGTGTCATCCGACATCAATTTGTCGGAATTTTTTTACTATATACATGTATAAAAATTATGAATAAAAATTAAGTACTCCCTCTGTCCCAATTTATATGACATACTTTCCTTATTTGTCTGTCCAAAAAAGAATGTTACATTTCTATATTTAGAAGCAATTTAACTTTATGAGATGATTTACAGCCGCATAAATGACCTCATCAAAATCTTCATTTCTTTCTTAAAATCCGCAAGCTCAAACACACATAAATTCGTATATGAAAGAATAGATATATAAAATGTCATTGCTTGATATTTGCATGTATTAGGCTACTAGTTAAGCGGTTCCTTTGTCTAATTTAGGTCTGTGCCCCAGCCTTAGTATCTAGTTTTGAAGAGCTTCAGTTTTTAAAAAAGAAAAAGAATAGAAGTTCTAAAGTTTCGATTCAGTATCCTTAATTACTATACCCGAACTCGTGATATAGAACTATTAAGAATGAATCAAAGAATGAAAATTAGCCGCCATGGGTATGGTGGGAGCCATCACTATCTAGTAATGCCCTACTTATTTTAATGTCCTTAATTAATTAGCTGGCCACTGGTATAAGTCCCTACTATGCAACTGGAATGTGAAGCCATAAAAGTTTTGATTTAATCAAGCACAAGGGCACAACCTACAAACCCATAACTTTTCAATACATATGCTGGGGATGGACGTACAATACAAGTGACGAAGTTATACTATATAGAATGAAGGAGATATTTTTCAATTATTGTAAAAATTAAGCATAAGGGTATTTGGTTGGAAAAAATATGAATTGTTTTCTGTAAACAATTTGTTGACCAGTATGACATGTACAACTGGACACATCAAAATAAGGGGCCTATATTGCATTGACAGTGAAAAATCAGAATATGCTTCTTTTCTGGACACGTGAAGTCTCGTTTATCCAAGGAAAGAACTAAAGATCCAAAGACTTATTCAAAAGATATTTTGGGGATGAGCGAAATAATTGAATATGTCGATCAGTCGATGATAATTATGGATTTGCTGCAACTAGTAGTAGTACTCTGGATGGCGTGAAGTCTCTAAGGTGTCCTATATCCAGGCAAGAATTAAAAATCCAAGCACTTTTCAGAACTCAGAAGATATTTTGGGGATGGGCGAAATAATTGAAGATGATCCGTCGATGATAATTTTGAGCTTGCTGCAATTAGTAGAAGTACTCTGGGAGACAATGGGGAGGGGTAAAGGCTATGCGGGGCAGGACAAAATTAAAAAATAAGTCCTGTCAGCACTATTCTAAAAATGAAAGACTCTAAGTCAAAAAGTTGAATTATCAAGAAGTTCATAAAAAGTTAAATGATATTTTTATTCTTACAATAAAGTACTATTTTATCAAGATTTAAGTACAAAAAGGCAAATATAAATTCTAATGAAGATAATAAAAAAATAAAAAAATAAAAAGTTAGATTAGTGAAATGCAAGGGCCTCAAATTAATAGCAATTAGTATATCAATAATAATGAAAATGCCGTTTCTCATGTTAATGCAACATCTGCTGAAGAAAACCATGAGACATACCATTAAATTGCTGTTGAATTATCTTTTCAGTTAAAGAAAACCATCAGACAATACTTAATTAAGTTTTGATCAAATATCCACTTGTATAAGTGAATTTTGAAATCAATTGGTTGTTCAAGTAATTCTTTTTTCTTTTTTTCTTTCTATGATCATTTATGAGATATGTTCTTGAAAGAGTACCAAAATATTCTTGTAAAGTTGAGGGATTATAATACCATCAAAATATTAAAAGTTAATCCTTCATAAAACCCACATTAATCAACAATCTCTTCCTTGAAATTTAAAACGGAAGATTTTAGAGAGTTGCATTGAACAATTTCATGAATTACTCATTCAAAACACTACATGAACCAAACTCATACAAATAATCAATTCTCTTTTCGTTTCCTTAAAAATCAAGAAAATTTGAAGAGTTTCATTACATAATTTGATATAGACTAAAATCATTGAACTAATTAAATGCAAATTAAATCTATCTATTAAAGGTACATTACACCCTATTGCTATAAAATGGCTAGCAAAATGGAACTTCTCCTTTGATTATCATCTAAGAGTTGCTGCTTTGTCTTGACTGTTACTTTTAATTTGAATTTAATATTTTGAGACTCTTAATTATGCACATATCATTGGTGGCTATGCAATATCAGAATCATAGCATATGAAAAGAAGTAGCTTCAAGATGACATTACGATGTACTGATCATATTGGTGGAAAAAGGAATCTTGAATAACAGATTGGTATGGACAAGCGATATTGATTCCTTCCAACTTAATTACTTTGAAGAAGATTTAAGATAGATATCTACTCTTAGTCTTTATGTAAATGGTAAAACGGAGGGGGATGCGGCAAGGCATGGGAGGGTGAGGTATTATCTTGCAAAAAGTTAACCTTGCTCATCGTCTTCCCTGTGTAGTTGTTGGCATCAGCTAGACTAATGCATATATGAGTTTTGATGATTGACAAACGGGCAAACAATGATTGACAAAAGATCACATTGATTGGTACCGTGAAGAAGACAAACCAGGTCTAGATACATATCAGAATGCACACGAATGATTGAACAAAGCTATACATATGGATGAAGGAAGCAGAAGTTCCAAACACAAGTGCAATGTCTGAATAAACAAAGCAAGGATGCAACACACATTGAACAAGTCCAAAGACTCGATCCATCGCAAAAGAAGAAGCTCGTAAGCAATGCACATGAATCAGTTCACGTACACATGTTCTATTTGAGATGTACAAGCACAAGAAGAAGTGGCCTAGCCTATAGAGATGTTCAATATACAAAAGCATGAAGAATGATTGATCGAATAGAACAAATGAACAAGTGCAAAGAGAAGATAAGACTCCTCTCGAAAAGTTAAAAGAGGAAAATAGAACAAGTGTGCAAACATGTTCTATACTAAGGAGTCATCAGTTGAGGAGATTAGAGGAACAGAGAAAATAGAGGTGAAGTGACTCAGAAGACAATGTTCAGAAGGAAGAAATTGTTCAGCTAAAGAGTTTGCAAACGAAGCTTGTGAATCAAGTTAACTGAAAAAACCAGGTCTGTGAACATGTTCCATCACAGCAAAACAACCTCGTAGTCAAAGAAAGATCGTAGGCGAGAAGACCACGAGGCAGTATTACGTAGCTTACAATTATATGAAATGTGTCCGTCAACATGTTCCAACCCAAGATCTCGTAAGGCCTCAACGGTAGATGAAGAATGAAAGAGATTTTGGAACAGGTACACGAACATGTCCTATCTCAGACAATGCAGAGATTTAGAGGCAAACGAACCATGTGGATGAAACAGGTTCGTGAACATGTTCTGGGGCAAGTCCTACAACAACTAGGATTTTCAGAATTATGGAAAGAACTTGGCAGTCAAGTATGAAAGATTCCTTGCCATATTTGTAGGGATTAGTAAGCCTCCTACACGTACAAGGAGCAGACTCAATAAGGCAAGAATCCAAATAATACACAAACCCTATTACATGTTATTGGCCGACTAGGATTGGATTTTGTATTCACCGACCTGTGGAGCATTAAGGGCTATATATATATCCAAGTCTTTCCAAGAAGAAGTTTGTGCACCCACAAAGAGAGAATTCAAAATATTGAGCGAAAAAGATATATTTAAGAAATATTCAAGAATCTGGGGTTGCGTCCCTAGTACAAGAAGAAGGATTGAAGGAACTATTTTACTGTATAATGTTCTCCAGTTCACAAGTCTAGATATCTTGTATTAGCTAGGTTTGTACTATCGAGTTGTATCTTTATCAGCTTATTGTAGAAGCATTAAAGTAGATACAAACATTGTAATTTTAAGTAGGAAATTTATTGCTTGGGAATAGCTTTGACATAGTCGCAGGTTGGGTAGCAAGGTCGAGGTGCGGGGTTAGATTACAGAGGTTGTAATTTGTAACTCACAGTTGGCTCATTGTTGTAGTGAAGTTGTTGGGGAAATCCTACAGGTCTATAGGTCGGGGTTTTTATCACCTATTGAGTCGGGTGGTTTCCACGTAAAAAATTCTGTGTCCTTTACCTTCTTGTTGTTTTTATTTTGCAAACACATTTATAGAACAAGTTAGGTAACGTGTTCTGACCATAAGCAAAAAGTAGGTACACATTAGTCCTAGAGGTGGAACCAGGATTTTCACTAAGAGGAATTAAAATATGTAGAATCACACACATAAAGAAGTCGAAGGGGTTCAACATCTACTAAATATACATAAAAGATAATTTTAACCATGTATAAAAAATGTAATGGGGGTTCGGATGACCCCTTGGCTATGCCTGGCTCCGCCCCTAATTTGGACAGACACTTAGGTCGTGCAAAGCTAACAAGTGGTATCAGAGTAGGTTCTCCTCGTGGTTAACACCTGAGAGATGATCATGATGAATGCTGCACCTCTTACAGGACACTCAGAGGGTTAATCACTAGAAGGCCACCATTATTTAATGGAAAATTCTACCAATAGTGGAAGGCAAGAATGAAAGTTCACCTGCAAGCAGAAGATTATGAATTATGAGATAGGGTGATTGAAGGACCTAAGTATCCCACATAGAAGGGAGACGATGGAAATGATGTGAAGAAAGAAAAGGCTGAGTATGATGAAAAGGATTACAAGATACTCGAAAAGAATGCAAAGGCCAAGAACGCTCTAATTTGTGGGCTTGGACCAGACGAGTACAATAGAATCTCTAGATGCACTACGACCAAACAAATCTGGGATGCCTTGAAGACTTCCCATGAAGGAACAAGCCAATTAAGGAAACTTAGAAAGCTTATGCTCTCCAATCGATTATGAGAATTTCAGGATGAAACCATGAAAGACTATTGCTGAGATGTTCACTAGATATACTTCCATTGTGAATGAATTAACCTCACCTGGAAAGGTCATCTCCACAGAGGATTCATTGGATAAAATTTTATAAACCCAGCCAAAATCCTTCAAGATGAAAGTTACAGCAATCAGGGAAGGAAAAGATATAGAGGAGATGTCGCTAGATGAATTAGTGGAAAGTCTAATGACCTGTGAGATAGACATGGAGAATTCTAGAGTGGAAGAAGAAATCTCAGAAAGGTTGTTAGCCCCCAAAGCCAAAAATAAAGAAGATGAAGAGGACATGGCCCTGATCATGAGGAATTTCAGGAAACTCCTAAGAAAGGAAAAGTAGTTGGGCAAAAACTCTGAAAGAGGAAGGAGTTTTGACAGAGGAAAAGCTGGTGGATGATTCAAGTGTGATAAAATAGATCACATGATCAAGGATTGCCCACTATGAATAATAGAGTGGAAAAAGAAAAGGGCAGAAAAGGAGAAAAAGGAAGCAAGCAAAAACAAGGAGACTACATAGGCTATGGTAGCGTACCTGGGGATCTGATGATGATTCAGAGTATGAGGCTGATCACACTGCACTCTGGCTGATAGTCATCAAGAGTCAGATATGGAGGAAGACATCTATATGAGCACTAGAAGAGATGAGACACTCAATGAGATTAGAAGTGTGAAGAATCAACTACTGAAAAGTGAAGGAAGTAGAGTCAAAACGGAGAAGGAGAATCAATTGTTGAATAACATGTTTCTCAACTTGTTTCATCCATATTAAGTCTTCAATATGAAGTTTTGAAGTTGACACACATGTCACGCCCCGAACCATGGTTTGGGGGAAACACGACACTCGGTGCCTTACTGCATGTGACCGAGCGAACCACATGGCTTGCTGAATCATCACGGGGCACACATGAGTGGAATATAACATGAAAACATGATGAGCCTTTATAAAACACGAATAGTCATAATATCAAATAAAACACTTGTTTAAAACGTGAATGCGAAAATATCAATACTGAGCCACAGGTGGCTACTCAACTCATAAAAATCTAACACAACTGACTGCATAGTCTATGAAACCTCTAACATGAACATGAGTCTTCTAGTCATACTTGCTAGAACAAGGCCCCCAACATACCTTTAATGTATAACTAATCATAAAAGTAAATAACTGACTAAACCCCGAAGAGAATGGGGCTCACCCAAAAACTGATACAAATGCTTTGCCCTACCGAGCAAAATGCGTTGTCCCGCGAATCCATACATATATCGTGAAATGCAGTGCCCCCGGAAATAAAATGGGACGTCAAAGCACATCGAATGTCGGTATGTAAAACAACTGAATGAAATAGACATGGCACATGAAATAACATGGTAAGGGCTGAAACTTAAACTGAAACCTGATCATGAGCATAGACATAAATACATACATATATATATATATATATATATATATATAGACACACACACACACACACATATATATAACATGAGAAAAGTATCTGTGGGAGAGCATTAGTATAACCGACATATAACCACCACGTTAATACGTGGCGTCTGATCTCTGCCCGACCAACTAAGCCATCCTGTACCTTGTCGGGGTACAAGACATGAACATGAACATGAATGGATCCAAATCCCTCAATGGGGAAAATATGAAGGAATCGTCCTACTGTGCAACTCCCAAATTATATGAACATGGATATAATTGGCTTAGTAGCCCATGAATTATATAACTTTCTTGTAAACATGATTCTTGCTTGTATTATAACATGAAGGTAATATATACATAGTATAACTTGTTTGAACCCATGGAGACATGTAGGATTTTCATGAAGATAGCCATACTATTTCATAACTTGCATATAGGAGCCCATGGAATGTAAAGTATGGGTTTTCATGGATTATACATACATACATACATACATATATATACATACATACATACATATATATATATATATATATATATATATATATATATATATATATATAACATGAGTAAAATATCTATGGGAGAGCATTAGTATGATCGACATGTAACCACCACGTTAGCACGTGGCTTTTGATCTCTGCCCGATCAGCTATGCCATCTTGTACTGTGTTGGGGCACAAGACATGAACTTTACATGAATGGAATAAAATCCCTCAATGGGGAAAATATGAAGGAATCGTCCTATTGGGCGGAGCGATCCTTATCCTACATTGGCATGCAGTATATGAAACCTTTTCCCAACTCTCAAATATATGAACATGGATATAGTTGGCTTAGTAGCCTATGAGTTATATAATTGCTTGTAAACATGATTCCTTCTATGTATTATAACATGAAGGTGATATGCAATATAACTTGTATGAAAACATGGAGACGTAGGATTTTTAGGAATTTAAGCATAATAATTCATATCTTGCATGTAAGGACCCATGGAATTCAAAGTATGGATTTTCATGGATTACGGACAGATTATCAATAACAAAAAGGGACTAATAAGAATACAATAACGAAGTAATCATACAAACATAGTATGTCATGGTACATGTACTTAGGGTTATCATGAACATGGCTAAAACCCTAGTTTTGGTGTAACTTTATAATAGTGGAAGACCATGGCGTGGGAAGAACAAAGATGTTCCCACACGTGGATAGAAGCCCTACATACCTGGTAATGCTCCAAAACTTGTAGTAGAATTCCAAAAGATTAAACCTTGAGCCTTGAGATGGGTTTTCTTGAAAATCCTAGGTTAAAAAATGTTTTTATTTAGAATTACATGAATATATGTTAAAATTGACTTGGAATGATTGGAATAGGCTTACCTTGGTGTTTTGGATTGTTGGGAGAATGAAACCCTTGTTCTAGAGCTTGGAGAATGTGAAAAATGGAAAAACATGACGTATTTATACTTAACTGAGTCTGGAAATTATACGGTCAACTTATACGGTCTATATAAATTTGTCGTATTTGACAATGATTAAAATTCCAAAAACTAGAATTTCCCAAATGAGTTTCACCAACTAAAATACAGTCCATATAACATTATACGGTCTGTATAGAAGCATTTCACAAACTTGGCAGAAACTAGAATTTTTCCTCCTGCGTAACACGAACTGGTTATGCGAGCCGTATAATAATATCGGTCCTTAATAATTGGTCGTAGAAACGGGACTTTGCTGCACTGAGACAAATTTATTTCCCACACTTCTTATCTGGTCTTCTAAGTCTCAAATCATGAACGTAGCCTTGTTTAGAGTTACAAGGTGTTGCAATATCTCACCCTTGGGATCATTAGTCCTCGAATGATGGGTCGTAGTTAAGATTGGGACTGGACATGGCTTGAATAGATGAATATGAAGAGAACATGACATGAAAAATAGAGATTTAATTAATATGACATAGTTACATAGAAACATGAATACTGAGACATGGAACATGGGCACTGGATACATGACATGAGCGTGAAACATGAAACATGACATGGACTATGGAAGGTTACCTTGAGCGTTCTCTGCTTGGTCTTCAAACAAATGGGGTTATCTGGATTTCATGTCTTCTTCAGCTTCCTATGTAGCCTCTTCAACTTTCTGACTCCTCCATAAAACTTTAACTGAGGCAACTTCGTTAGTTCTCAACTTGCGAACCTGATGATCAAGAATGGCTACGGAGATCTCCTCATAGGTAAGGCCATCCTTAACTGTTATAGTATCGACTCCTCCATAAAACCTTTACCGAGGAACAACCAACGACGGGTCTCCTACACACTTTCTCAACATGGATACATGAAACACTGGGTGAACAATATCCAACTCTTGGGGAAACTCAAGTTCATAGGCTACTTGACCAACCTTTCTTAGAATTCTGTAAGGTCCAATATAACTGGGACTAAGTTTCCCTTTCTTGCCAAATCTCATAACACCCTTCGTAGGTGAAACCTTAAGGAACACCCAATCATTAACTTGAAATTCTAAGTCCCTTCACCTCACATCGGTATAAGACTTCTGGCGACTCTGAGCAGTTTTCAAATGCTCCTGAATTAACTTGACTTTCTCCATAGCCTGATAGACCAAATTTGGTCCCAATAACTCTGCTTCACTAACTTCAAACCAACCAATCAATGATCTACATCTGCGCCCATACAAAGCTTCGTAGGGTGCCATCCCAATATTAGCATGGTAGCTATTATTATAAGCAAACTCAATGAGAGGTAAATGATCATCCCAATTACCTTTGAAATCTAGGACACATGCTCTCAACATGTCCTCAAGAGTCTGAATAGTACGCTTTGCCTGGCCATCTGTTTGAGGATGAAAAGTTGTGCTGAGGTTCACCTTGGTACCCAATCCTTTCTGAAAGGATTTCTAGAAGTTCGCTGTGAACTGAGCACCACGATCTGAATGCAATCTGGCAATTTCATTAACATACAACTTGGCATAATCTTCTGCTGAATCTGTGGTCTTGACTGGCAAAAAGTATGCTAACTTAGCAAGTCGATCTACAATCACCCAAATAAAGTCATTCCTACGGGATAAGCGAGGTATACCTGTTACGAAGTCCATATTTATCATTTCCCATTTCCAGACAGGAATGTCAATATTCTGAGCTAAGCCACAAGGCCTCTGGTGTTCAGCTTTCACTTGCTGACAATTCGGACACTTAGCAACAAAATCTGCTACATTCTTTTTCATATCATTCCACCAATAAATCTCTTTAAGATCATGATACATCTTAGTGGAACCTGGGTGAATGGAATACCTGGAATTGTGAGCTTCTGACATAATTCACTCTCTGAGCCCATCTACATCTGGAACACATAATCTACCTCGGTACCTCAAGGTACCATCATCTCCCCTTGTTCAAAAGCCGTTGTTTTATGCCTGTGAATACCCTCTTTCAGCTGCAATAAAAAAGGATCACACAACTGCTTCTCTTTAACTTCTACCACTAAGGATGAATGAGATCTATTCTGAACAACAACACCACCATCCTCAGAGTCCAAAAGTCGAACTCCAAAACTGGCCAAACGGTGAACTTTCTTGGTCATAATCCTCTTATCTTCATCAACATGAGCTAAACTTCCCATGGAACGCTGACTGAGAGCATCGGCTACTACATTCGCCTTCCCTGGATGATAGAGTATATCCACATCATAATCTTAAGCAATTCGAGCCATCTTCTCTGCCTAAGATTTAGCTCTCTTTGCTTGAAAATATACTGCAGGCTTTTATGATCAGTGAAAATATCTACATGCACTCCATACAAATAATGACACCAAATCTTAAGCGCAAAAACCACGGCTGCCAATTCTAAGTCATAAGTCAGGTAATTCTTTTCATGAGCCTTGAGTTCATGAGATACATAACCTGAAACCTTACCATGCTGCATTAAGACACATCCCAGACCGATTCCCGAAGCATCACAGTATACAACGAACCCTTGGGTTCCCTCTGGTAGCGTCAAAACTGGAGCAGAAGTGAATCTCTTTTTCAACTCTTCAAAGGTTCGTTCACAAGCATCTGACCATTGAAACTTAACCTTTTTCTGAGTCAACTTAGTCAAGGGAGAAGAAATAGAGGAAAATCCCTCCACAAAACATCTATAAAAACCCGCTAGACCCAAGAAACTTCTTATATCAGCAACTGAGGTGGGTCTGGGCCAATTCTTTACGACATCTATTTTTTGACTGTCAACTTTAATGCCCTCACCTGAGATCACATGGCCTAAGAACGCCACTGACTTGATCCAGAACTCACACTTTGAGAACTTTACAAAAAGCTCGTGATCCTTAAGTGTCTGCAACACTATTCTGAGATATTCTGCATGATCAGCCTCACCACGGGAATACACCAGAATATTATCAATGAAGACAATGATGAATAAATCGAGATAAGTCTTGAAGACCCATTTCATAAAATTCATGAAAGCAGCTGGTGCATTTGTCAACCCAAATGACATAACAAGAAATTCAAAATAGCCATAACGGGTTTTGAAAGCGGTCTTAGGAATGTCAACTTCCTTAACCTTTAAGTAACTTGATCTGAGGTCAATCTTAGAATAACACTGGGTACCCTGAAGTTCGTCAAACAAATCGTCTATCTTGGGAAGAGGGTATATGTTCTTAATGGTGACTTTGTTCAACTGGCGGTAGTCAATGCACATGCGTATGAAACCATCTTTCTTTCAGACAAATAAGACTGGCGCACCCCAAGATGAAATACTGGGCCTAATAAATCCCTTATCAAGAAGATCTTTCAATTGGGCTTTAAACTCTTTTAGAACCATTCTGTATGGCGGAATAGATATTGGCTGAGTGTCGGGAAGTAGATCAATTCCAAAGTCAATCTCCTTATCAAGAGGGACTCCGGGAAGATCTTCTAGGAAGACCTCTGGAAATTCATTAACGACTAGTACGGACTAGAGAGTTGGGGTCTAGGAATCTGAATCCCTAACTCAAACTAAGTGATAGATATACCCTTTGAAAATCATCTTTCTGGCTTTAAGATAGGAAATAAATCTACCTTTGGGTACTACTGAATTACCCTTCCACTCTATGACTGGTTCGTTAGAAAACTTAAATCTCACTATTTTGGTTCTACAACCCACTGTAGCATAACATGAAGATAGCCAATCCATACATATTATTACATCAAAGCCTACCATTTCTAATTCTGCTAAATTAGCTATAGTTCTGCGGTGATAGACTAAAACTGGGCAACCCTATAAATATGTCTAGCTATAACTGATTCTCCAATTGGAGTGGACGCCTCAAACGGTTCATGTAACTTTACTGGTTCAATCCCAAATTTCTTAGCAACAAATGGGGTTACATAAGATAAAGTGGATCCTGAGCCAATAAGAGCATAGACGTCAAAAGTGAAAATTGTTAGTGTACCTGTGACAACATCTGCACATGCTTCTGTATCTTGGCGACCTGACAGCGCATGTAAATGGTTTTAACCACTGCCCATATTTCCGAACTTTACTACTCCATGCCTTTGCTGTGCCTGATTATTACGAGGAGTTGCTGAGTTTGTGGACTGAGCCATATTACCTCCGGTACCTTGTCTAGCTGACGGACAATCTCTATGAAAATAACCCATCTAGCCACAACCATAGAATACATCCATACCCATATGACACTCACCTAGGTGTCTCTTACCACACTTGTTGCAAGCAGGGTTAGTATAGGCCTGCTAACCCACACTATCCTAAGAATAGGAACCTGTTGGTCCGAAATTCTGTTTCTTCTGATCATTCCTGAACTTTGGGACTGGGGCACTGGCTGCCGATGGAGTGGGTCCTGATGACCTGTTCTTAAAGAATTTTCTGCCTCCACCTCCCCCATGACTGAAGTTACCTGCAGACTTAGCTCTTTTACTGATTTCCCTCTCTTTCTCTTTCTGAAGAGCTTCTTCTTCTTTCATTCGGTCCTCATTACCTTGCACAAAAGTAACCATCTTGGAAATGTTGATGTTTTTGTTCTGATCAGCTATATTTGCATCACCGTGCAAGTCAGATTTGAGTCCCAGCACAAATCTTCTAACTACGGTCCTCATATCGGGAACCATAGAGAGAGCATACTTGGCCAATGAAATGAACTTGTGATAATATTCTTAGATTGTCATATTATTCTTCCTTAGCCTCTCGAACTCAATAGTCTTTACTTTCCTGACCTCAATTTGCATGAAGTGGTCAAGAAAAGCATCTGCAAACTCATCCCAAGTAGCAAGAAGTGCGTCCTTCCCTCGGGATTGTTCCTATGACTTATACCAGATATATGCCATATCCTGTAACTAAAAAGAACCAAACTCTATTGCTTTTGTCTCAGTAGCATGCATAATACGAAATACCTTCTGCAGCTCATCTATAAAGTTCTGTGGATCCTCCTCTGCCTTAGTCCTTATGACTACTGGAGGTTTCATCCGTATGAATTCCTGAGTCTTGGAACTAGTAGATCCTCCACTAGCACTGACGCTAGGAGTGGTTTCATATCGCTGCACCTAGTTAGCAACGATCTGAGTGAGCAACTGAATGGCTCCCCTAACATCCATGTTCGAAGCGTTAGGAGGAGTAGCCGTAAGAGCGGTTGGGCATGTGTACCGTCCGAGTCTAAATGGTTTCTTCCGAGCCGCATCGACGGATGTACCCTTGGCTGGTAGCTGAGTTCCTCTTCGTGTACTTTTTTTTCGGAGCCATTTTTCTGAAATACGTAATTCGCATGAGTTAAAAGAATTCCTGAAAGTACTGCTCTAATTGCACGATCTAAAGTATGAAAGAAGTGAGAAAAACCAGAATGTCTTGGTGGTCGACTTTTTATAGGTGTAAGGCCCTAACACATATAATAGCGATCCCACTAGACACGGTTTCATATACTCCCTAAGACACTTTAACCTAGACTCTGATACCAAGCTTTGTCACGCCCCGAACCATGGCCTGGGTGTAACACGACACTCGATGCCTGACTGCATGTGACCGAACCACATGGCTAGCTAACTCAACGTGGGCATAAATTGATGTGGAATAACTGAGGAACATGCATAATTTAAGTAAAGCATTGGACCATAAATCATAAGTCCGAAAATATCATAATATCATAATACGGAATTGTCTAAGTAAACATAAAAATAACGAGCCAAAATGGTTAGACGACTCCGAGTATCTGACATAACATAATAGACTAGTCTATAAAACCTCCAACATGAATATGAGTCTGCTAAACATAAATGTGGTTACAAGGCCCCCAGCATACCTTTAATGCATAACTAATAGGACATAGATATGTGACTAAACCCCGAAGAAGATGGGGCTCACCAAAAGCTGATACGTGGATGATCCGACGAAGTAGATGCGTCGTCCTGTAAATCCGTACCTGTATTGTGAAATGTAGACCCCAGGGAAAATTGAAGAGAACATCAGCACATTGAATGTACTAGTATGTAAAGCAACTGAAAGAATAAGCATGACACATGAAGTCACAATGGTAAAAGCTGAAACTGAAACTGAAACCTGGCTATAAGCATGAACATGGATACATATATATAAATAACATGAGTAAAATATCTATGGGAGAGCATTAGTATAACCGACATGTAATAACCACGTTAGCACGTGGCGTCTGATCTCTGCCCGATCAGCTAAGCCATCTTGTACCTTGCCGGGTTACAAGACATGAACTTGACATAAATGGATCCAAATCCCTCAATAGAGAAAATATGAAGGAATCGTCCTACTGGGCAGAGCGATCCTTATCCTACGTTGGCATACGTAGTTTCAGGTATGAAACCTTCTCGGTAATCTGTGCAACTCCCAAATATATGGATATGGATATAGTTGGCTTAGTAGCCCATGAGTTATATAAATTGCTTGTAAACATGATTCTTGCTATGTATTATAACATGAAGGTGATATGCAATATAACTTGTATGAAAACATGGAGACGTAGGATTTTTAGGAATTTAAGCATAATAATTCATATCTTGCATGTAAGGATCCATGGAATTCAAAGTATGGATTTTCATGGATTACGGACAAATTCTCAATAACAAAAAGAGACTATTAAGAATACAATAACGAAGTAATCATACAAACATAGTATATCATGGTACATGTACTTAGGGTTATCATGAACATGGCTAAAACCCTAGTTTTGGTGTAACTTTATAATCATGGAAGAACATGGCGTGGGGAAGAACAAAGATGTTCCCACACGTGGATAGAAGCCCTACATACCTGGTAATGCTCCAAAACTTGTAGTAGAATTCCAAAAGATTAAACCTTGAGCCTTGAGATGGGTTTTCTTGAAAATCCTAGGTTAGGAAAAATATTTTCCTCATTAGATTACATGAATATATGTTAGAATTGACTTGGAATGATTGGAATAGGCTTACCTTGGTGTTTTGGATTGTTGGGAGAAGGAAACCCCCATTTTAGGGCTTGGAGAATGTGAAAAGTGGAAAAAGGACTGAACATGATGCATTTACACTTAACTGAGTCGGAAAATTACACGGTCAACTTATAAGGTCCGTATAAGGTTACACGGTCTGTATAAATTGGCCGTATTTGACAATGATTAAAATTCTAGAAACTTGAATTTCCCAAATGGGTTTCACGAACTAAAATACAGTCCGTATAGAAGCATTTCACAAACTTGGCAGAAACTAGAATTTTTCCTCCTGCGTAACACTGACTAGTTATACGGCTCGTATAATAATATACGGTCCATATAACAGGTCATAGAAAGGGGAATTTGCCGCACTGAGACAAATTTATTTCCCACACTTCTCATCTAGTCTTCTAAGTCTCAAATCATGAACGTAACCTAGTTTAAAGGTACGAGGTGTTACAATTTTATTGCCTTGATATATGTTAGCTAATATTAGTCGGTCTATGATACCTACCAGTACTTGTTGTTTTGTCCTGACCTGCACTTGTTGCATTCTTTTTTGAATGCAGAGTACCAGGTGAGATCTACTTCTAATCCTCGTGACTGATATTCGAGGATGGCCGATTTGAGTCCTTCAGAGTGAGCATGAGGATGTTCGCTGCCCGATGACTCTTTCTATCATTATGTCTTTATTTCTATTTCGAGACATGAACTTTGAGATTGCTTATGTATTATTATGATTCAGACTTGTAGTATTTAGTTAGATGCTCTTGTATGACCAGACCAGATACTGGGGCGGATTTCATTTACTTTCGCACTTTCTTATTAATATTATAAAAGAGTGAGACTTTTGCTTTTTCACTTCTTCCGCTATTTTTTTTCCATTATTGTGAATGTTGAGTTAAGGGTTTGCCTACCGAGGTGGGAATGGTAGGTGCCCGCACGACTTAGTGCAATTGGTTCGTGACATTTATAAAAAAAAGATAAAAAAAAAAGGGAAAAGTCACTTGAGGCATTTGTAAACAAGTTATGAGCACATGCTCGTAGATAGGCAATTTTAGGCATATATAGGCAAGCTGTTAGGGACAGTGACATTCTTTCCTAAGTGCGACATGTTCAAGACCATTGTTTGACCTTTTATTCATTCAAAGGCTTTTAATACCAGGTAGTGTCCTACACATGCATGCCATATGGAACATGACAATAGGCTAAGTATGGAATGCAGTTAAGGATATAATCTAACATAACCAAAGCTGTCTTATGCATGAGAAATGTTATTAAAGTATCATTCAGACAACTCAATAGGTAATCCAGGATGAAAGTAGCTTTAGACACTCTATATACTAACATAGATATATTATTTAACATCTAACAGGAAGGGGTAATCAACCTAGTAGTCATGTGACAAGTTAATCCAACCAGCATACATGCCCAACCAAACTAAATTGGGTCTATTAGGAGAGTGAACTAGTTGATGGTAGTCAACAAGATAAAAAACAATTTAACCATTTTAAAATCTGACCATACAAAGAGGCAAACAACACAAAATCATACCCCATTTCTTATCTTATCATATTTTGTTTATTTCAAGTATAGATCAGTTGGGATTTTCAGCAGGAATTGTATAACCTTACTCATGTGGTCCTAAAACATACCTAGGTATACAAATATAATCACACATAAACCAGAATTCAACTTATACAAGTCATACTAGTCAAACCATATCACAATCTTTATTGAACAACTACTAAACAGTGCATTTATCGTGTTGAAAAACCTAGTATGAATCTGCCACTGCCTATATGAGTATCAACAGTCAACTATCATGCTAGATGAACAACTACTCACTAATCATGAATGCAACAATGACAGAAAACATGCTTGCACAATGACAAGACCAAAATGAACCTACCAGGCAGAAACATGCTTAAATCAGACTAAATAGGCTTTTGACAAAAAAAAAAAAATACTTAAGAGCAATAAGGAAGAGATTATGAAGACTTAAAACTAAATAACTACATGGCTAACCCTAATACAGGCTAATTATATAAAGCTAACTAATCTAAAATTAACTAACATCATAACACATAAAGCATACATATAAACATATAATACAAATGCGAAAAATAACTAAAGGAAGACAAATTACCCCTTTTTGGCCCAGCCTTGATCGAGAATGGAATTGAAGGTCCAATGCTCCTCACCCGAACTCAGCCACAAAGAAAGGAACAAGTTTTTAGATTGAAAATTCCAATTAAGTAAAGGTTTCATCTTAGGGCTAAACCCTAGATAAATTGAAACTAATACTTTTTGCTCTATTTTCAAAAAAATTCTGAGATTAGAGTCTTATGTGTGTTATTATCAGTGAGTGTCGGTATATATTGTGAATTGGGGTTTCTTTATTAACCCCCAAGGTCCTCAGATTTCTCTTGAAATCGATGTGGAACTTTGGTATTTTGAAGAAATCTTGTGGATTTCCTTTTCTTTTGAAACAAATTAAACTGATAGCCAATTGAAATTGTTGCTTTTTGCAAAATAACAAGAGGGTTTCTACTGTGTTTGGGTTGTTCAACGACGGTGTGAGGATAAAGTTTAAGAGCAATTAATGCTCTTACCCTAAATACACGAGCACAGACTGAGATGAAAGCATGTCGCCTGACATTTTACCATTTTTGGCAACTTGGTGATGAGGAGAGAGGTTTTCGACCTCTGGCAGTGCTAGGGTTTGAAGGCAAACCCTTGTTGATCGGCTGAAAGGGTGTGTTAATGGGTAAGCCAAGGCTTATATATTTCTAGTGTTTGGGCCGGGTCGGTCCCATTGGGCTGGACCTGGCCGAGAAAATAAAGGTGGGGGGAATATGGCCCAATTCTGATATGCTTGTATACATGTGTGTACAGGGTTATACACGTATATTCATGTATACCCGTGTATACACTTGTATATAAGGAGGGCTAAAAAATACAATTATCACAAATATACTAAATTAAATAAATGTCCACTAATTGAACCACTTAATTATGACCTCATTATAGCTAAAGGTCAATTAGTTAATTTAAAATAAGGCCATATGCGTAAAATGTGCAAATTATGACCTCAATTAACATATAACAATCAATTTCAAATGTCAAAAATTAAATATAATTATGGGAGGTCAAAAATTAGGTGTCAACAGTGGCGGCTAGGGTTTCTTTAAGAGAAGCCGTCTTCTACGGGTGAAAGGGTGCATTTGGCATATACTAAAGTGCATATGTTTATGGGGACAATAAGAGGATGGGTCGGGTCAGTCCCTTGTTGGGCTGGACTAAGTCCTAACTTAGAGGAGAGGGGAAAGGGCCCTGATATGCATATGTATATATGTGTGTGTGTGTGTGTGTGTGTGTGTGTGTGTGTGTGTGTGTGTGTGTGTGTGTGTGTGTGTGTATAGGTAGGGCCAGAATGTACAATTGCATAAATTGTCGATTAAAAAGTGGTAATTTAATTAGACATTCCAATTATGACCAATTTAAAACAAATTAACCGATTAATCCCTTTGTAAAACACGGCTATATGCATAAAGTGACTAATGTTGCAAAATATAACCTAATTGACTTAAATCATGTAATTGGCTATTTCAATTATAACCCCAATTATCACATAACAAATAATTTTAAAATATAGCCACAATTAAGCACATAATAAATCATAAAAGCAAAAATGTTATTGCAGGCTGCGCGTCCACCAAACAGTATATGAAGGGACCTGGTTGTGTACCAGTTCCCTTATGTAGTACAGTACGATAATCAACACAAGATTTTTACGTGGAAAACTCCTTGCTCAAGGGATTAAAAATCACGACCTGCTCCAATAGGATTTCAACTCCACTACACGAGCAACTTCAGGTTACAACTCTATCGTAAGCTAGGAACTAACTCCCATAATCCCTCACTCTTACAATAATGCTTATGCAACCTAGGAACTAACCTCAATAGTCACTCCACACTTCCAATACTCCAATTGTAAGCACCTCGACTTGACTAACTCTAGCCAAGGACCACTAATAAGCCTAGAATAACTCTAGCCTAGTGTACCACTCAAAGGCTTGTCGAATACACTTCCAGCAAGCTGACTTCGAGACTTTTGATCTACCTACAAACAACTTCCTTTAAAGAGAAAAATAGGTTCACAATTTAAACACAAACCAACAAAGACTAACAACAGTATAAAGAACTTAGACTAAAACTTGTGTCTGGATCAGGTTCTTCAACTTGTAGATGACTTTGTTTTTTAGAGATCTTGAGAACTTGTGTCGGCAGCTTTGCACGATTTAGATTAGGTTTTCAAGTCTACTCAATATGTTGCCATCATGTTGTATATATAGTGAGAGCATGTGGGATGGATAGAGACTACTTATTCACTTTGACCTAAAGCATAAACCAACTCACAACTATACTTGTGTGCAATAAGTGGCTTGACTTTACATCTATCTCTGTCGATAATGCAAGGTGCACAAAGAGCAGATTACAGACCAAGTCTCTATCTAGTTCTGAAACTGTTTGACAATCATCAAAACACGAATGTACTTGGAACTATCAATTTCTCCCTTTTTGATGATGATAAACTCATAAACTGAGGTTTCCTCTAAAAAACCAAACTCCTTCCCACTTGTTGGTTCCGCAGCGTACCATCATTGTTAAGGCACCTGTAATATGATAGCAACATAATACCAGCTTCTGTGTGAGGTCTCTATCTGGTTCTAAAATAGTTAAAAAATTATCAAAATACGAATGCACTTGGGACTATCAATTTCCTCTTTTTTGATGATGACAACCGCACAGACAATGTTCCCTATGAGAACTAGATTTCCACTTGTTCCCCCTTCGAAGCAGCAAGTCTACCCCCCTTAATTCAGCATTGCCTTCCCTCTTAGTTCAGCATTTCTTCTTCCTCTTAATTCAACATCATGCAGCAAGTTCCTTCCCTTTTAATTCAGTATACCTTCCTCCTTTTGACATCATCAAAAAGGATAACAAACATAGCATGCGTAATAATACAAATGTCGTATGGCATAAAGATAGCCAAAGCAGGATGAAGAAATTATCCAAGGCATTAGTCTAGATAGTAAAAACATGATAATTAAAAAGCTAATACATCATGTCAGAGACAGAGATTTTAGAGCTTAAAAGACTGAAATGTGGAGTATATAACAGGGAGAAGAGTTAGGGAGCACGAGCAAGGGCGTTTAGAATGTTATTTAAATGTTTATCAGCAGCTCATTTATCTCGATCAACTTATCACGAAGCTCATCCTCTTATCCTTTAAGCGAGTATTTTCAGCTTGGAGCTCAGCATTTGCACGGACAAGCTCACTACTGGGACCAGGTATGTGTGTCTGTCCAACCAATTCATCTTTCAGACTATCATTTTTAGCTGCAAGCCTGTTGATTTCAATGGTTGCTTGTTGCTGTGTTTTGTTTAAGTCAGAGATGACATAGCTTCTCCTTATACCTTCCTTTTTGGGTATGCATTTTCATTCTTCCAAGATCCCTAGAGTGATCATCTACTTTCTTGTTCCCAATTCTTAACTTCAATAATTGGCAAAAGCTCTTTCTCTTCTTCTTAGTGGAATAGGGTTACTCACTTGCTTTGCTTCCTTTACCTTTTAAAAGGTTAACCCATGCCTTTCCCTTGACTGTCTGTTCACTCTATACATCCTCATTAGAATCTATTTCAAGAGCGGAGTTGTTAGACTCACTTTTCTTCTTAGAGGAAGGTTATTTTCAGACCACAGCCACCGGGATGCCATCTTTTGTCACCCTAGAGGGGACTGGAATTTCAATTGAGGTAGGAGTGGATCGATGAATGAATGATTCAAACACTCCTGGAGTTTTGAGACCAGGTCCCTCTGGCACATTTCCTATTTTACTTCCTTCCCCCTTATCCTTTTTATCATCCCTCACAGCTTGCAGGGCATCAACACATCCAGCCACCGTTGACCAGCTTCTGTGTGAGGTCTCTATCTGGTTCTAAAATAGTTAAAAAATTATCAAATACGAATGCACTTGGGACTATCAATTTCCCTTTTTTTGATGATGACAACCGCACAGACAATGTTCCCTATGAGAACTAGATTTCCACTTGTTCCTTCGAAGCAAGTCTACCCCCCCCCCCCCCCTTAATTCAGCATTGCCTTCCCTCTTAGTTCAGCATTTCTTCTTCCTCTTAATTCAACATCATGCAGCAAGTTCCTTCCCTTTTAATTCAGTATATCTTCCTCCTTTTGACATCATCAAAAAGGATAACAAACATAGCATGCGTAATAATACAAATGTCGTATGGCATAAAGAAAGCCAAAGCAGGATGAAGAAATTATCCAAGGCAGTAGTCTAGATAGTAAAAACATGATAATTAAAAAGCTAATACATCATGTCAGAGACAGAGATTTTAGAGCTTAAGAGACTGAAATATGGAGTACATAACAGGGAGAAGAGTTAGGGAGCACGAGCAAGGGCGTTTAGAATGTTATTTAAATGTTTATCAGCAGCTCGTTTATCTCGATCAACTTATCACGAAGCTCATCCTCTTATCCTTTAAGCGGGTATTTTCAGCTTGGAGCTCAGCATTTGCGCGGACAAGCTCACTACTGGGACCAGGTATGTGTGTCTGTCCAACCAATTCATCTTTCAGACTATCATTTTTAGCTGCAAGCCTGTTGATTTCAATGGTTGCTTGTTGCTGTGTTTTGTTTAAGTTAGAGATGACATAGCTTCTCCTTATACCTTCCTTTTTGGGTATGCATTTTCATTCTTCCAAGATCCCTAGAATGATCATCTACTTTCTTGTTCCCAATTCTGAACTTCAACAATTGGCAAAAGCTCTTTCTCTTCTTCTTAGTGGAATAGGGTTACTCACTTGCTTTGCTTCCTTTACCTTTTAAAAGGTTAACCCATGCCTTTCCCTTGATTGTCTGTTCACTCTATACATCCTCATTAGAATCTATTTCAAGAGCGGAGTTGTTAGACTCACTTTCCTTCATAGAGGAAGGTTATTTTCGGCATACGGCCCACCGGGATGCCATCTTTTGTCACCCTAGAGGGGACTGGAATTTCAATTGAGGTTGGAGTGGATCGATGAATGAATGATTCAAACACTCCTGGAGTTTTGAGATCAGGTCCCTCTGGCACATTTCCTATTTTACTTCCTTCCCCCTTATCCTTTTTATCATCCCTCACAGCTTGCAGGGCATCAACACATCCAGCCACCGTTTCTACTTCACTCTCTAAGATATTTGACAGCCCCACACATTTTTTAGCCAAGTTACCATCTACATTTTAAGACAGAGTCTTTTGCGTCTTTAACCCAGCTGAAGGAGAAGGGGTTACCTAAAAATCCGGCTGCAACTTCATTTTCCTAAATAGTACCGACATTTTTAAAGTCACCCATGCCCTCACAGCTCGACTTTTCGGCAACAAAGCTTTGGACCTTAGTAGTTACAATTCAGAATCTCTTATTTTGCTAGATACCTCTGCTCCATCATCCTTTGCACTGATTATCTCAGTGGTTTGGAGAAATTTGGAAGTCGTGAGCGAATCTAAGCGTACAGAGGTCTTTCCAAGCTGGAGATGATGTGAAGGATGTTGGTGACTGTGGTTCCAAGGGCATGCATTCTTAAGGAGTGAGGAAGAACTGTTCATGTCTGGAACAGCTTAAGAAGTAGATTCGTTTGATGGACATAATTGATAAGGGCAAGATTTTTTTAGAAGTAGAGCGATCATCAAGGTTTTCTTGCAAACCGGTTCGGTTCAGGAGAAGATATAACGTTTGGTCTTAAGTTTTGAAAAGAGGGCGAGAGGAGTTTTAATGACATGGTATTTTAGCAATTTAACACATCTAAGCATTAGAAAGACTACTAACCTGAATCACGGGGACCATGTCCCTTTGTGCTTGCTTCACTAAGCAACCATAAAGAGATAATTTCACCCTGAGTTTTCTGAACCTTGTAGCATTTTCTTCAGTAGCAAGCAGAATTAATATAACGGGAGAGTTTTTTTCAAAAGCGCACACTTCCCTCAAAGTTTTTTGAGTGATATGACATTCTTCAAGTTTTTCAAAAAGATTTTAAGCAAAATCACTTCATATGGTACCTTTTGACTGTCCTTTTCTCACTCAGGTCTCTAAACTGAACTACTAGCTCAGTTTGGGAATCCGTATCAGATCGGGTCCCTTAGGATGATAACCAGTAAATCTTGAGCTTCCTCCTTGTAAATCAGGTACGTCTTCCTTTTTTCTGGTGCGGACCAGGTTCCTCCTCTCTTGACCTTTGTTTAGCAATATCTTTATTTCGAGAATGATTGAGACTGCTAATCTTTTGGAGTTCACATTCTTGACTACTTTTATGCCCCAGCTGATCTGCTTTTATTATCTCCTTCCTTCCATAAATCGTATTCATCAGCTCTTTGATCTGGCTGTTTAGTAGATAATTTTCCTTGGTAACTTCTTCCACTTGTTCTCATAGATCTACGATGCCAACGACTATATCATAACTCTATTGTTCAGTTGTCAAGCTTCTCAGTTAACTCATTCTTTTCTTTAGCAAGTCCATGAAGCTCACTTATCAATCCGTTTACTACTGAGATCAACCTTTTGTGAGAGTGACATTCCAGTCCTTCTTGATCTTTAAGAGGATCTGCCCCCTTTTTGTTGGCTTCATCATGGGTCCCAAATTTTTTTAGGAGACACGGATTCAAGTTACTCGTTGATTTTCATGCTTGACTCCACCCTTAGGTGTATTACTTGAGTTAACTTCATCTTCGGATTCCCTTATTGAATCTCCCCATGCAGTCAGGGCCTTCCTCATCAATTTCTCAGTTCCCTTCTTTCTGTAACATTTTTGACAGATGCCTGACTTCTTGTAGCTGTCTCATTGGAGTTATCCTTGAGATCTTTGTGCTGTCTCTAAGTCATCATCACTTGACTCACTACTACTCTCATCATCCTTCATTTTAAGAGATACAAGCTTTGTGTTGATTTTGTCCATTCCAATACATGTACTTTTAAGAGCTTCCGCATTTCCTTTGTTGTTTTATAGAAAGAAACCAGATTGTGCTCTTTTGATCCAAGGCTTCGTAGAAGAATGTGCTTAGCTCTCTGGTCATGTTGCAGAGTATGACTTTGGTGAGCAAAAGCACAAGAACCATCACAAATGATATCCCATAGTTCTGGATCCTCAGTAGTGATAAAGTCTTCCATTCATGCCTTCCACCATACACATACTGTTTTGTACCGAATCTTGGAGGACTTGTGATGCATTATCCCTTCATTTGGTTTAGTGAACTGGCCATGAAGAAGATCCTTTCTAGGTCTTAACCTTTTAGAAAGAACCTGCTTTAATTCTAATTATTGCAGGCTGTGCGTCCACCAAACAGTGTATGGAGGGACCTGGTTGTGTACCAGTTCCCTTATGCAGTGCAGTACGAGAATCAACACAAGATTTTTACATGGAAAAATCGTTGCTCAAGGGATTAAAAATCATGACCAACCCTAGTTCACTACACGAGCAACTTCAGGCTACAACAATTAACTCTCATAATCCCTCACCCTTACAATAATGCTTATGCAACCTAGGAACTAATCCCCGTAGTCCCTCCACATAATCCGATTGCAAGCACCTCCACTTGACTAAATCTAGCCAAGGACCACTAATACACCTAGACTAACTCTAGCCTAGTGTACCACTCAAAGGCTTGCGGAAACACACTTCTAGCAAGCTAACTTCGAGACTTTTGATCTACCTACAAACAAATTCCTTTAAAGGGAAGAGTAGGTTTACAATTTAAACACAAACGAACAAAGACTCACAACAGTATAAAGAACTTAGACTTAAACTTGTGTCTGGATCAGGTTCTTCAACTTGTAGGTGACTTTGTTCGTGAGAGAGCTTGAGAACTTGTGTCGGCAGCTCTGCACGATTTAGTTTAGGTTTTCAAGTCTACTCAATATGTTGCCATCATGATGTATATATAGTGGGAGCATGTGGGATGGATAGAGACCACTTATTCCTTTTGACCTAAAGCATGGACCAACTCACAGCTGTGCTTGTGCACAGCAAGTGGCTCGGCTTTACAGTTGTCTTTGTCGATAGTGTAAGGTGCACAAAGAGCAGATTACAGACCAGGTCTCTATCTGATACTGAAACAGTTTGAAAATCATCAAAACATGAATGCACTTAGAACTATCAACTATGATTATGCAATTCGTATATTTGAGAGGCAAATTGATTATTTTATTTAATTAATTCATTTTCTTGAATTAAGGAGTAAAATATGTGTCATTAATTTAAACAATTAATTGAACAATTGTTTTGAACTATTTTGACTTAATTTGACAAATACTTTAATATTAATGATAAAATATGCAATGCAAAATACTTTTAAATGACTTACAATATATACTTGAAACTTTTTTTACCAACTGAAATGACAAAATATTATCGACATAATTTTGTAAAAATCATTTTGGTTCATAAAATACACATTTCACTCCGTTTGAGATCCAAGAACTCTGGCAATTGAATAAAATTATTGGAGATAAAAAAAACTAGGTGTAAACAAATCTTAGAAATAATCTTACTAGACACATTGTTGAGATTGATTGGTCTGAAATCTTTAAAAGTAGCAGCAGAATCTACTTTTGGGATTAAAGCCAAACAAGTGTGAGTATAGAACATGGTTAGCCCTTTTCCTCTGAAAAATCCAGCACAAATGCAATGATATCCTTCTTAATGATATTCCAGCACTGTTGATAGAACATCCCATTGAAACCATCAAGGCCTTCACTACTTTCAATGCTCATACTATTTCTTTAATCTCCTCTTCATCAGGCATTTTGGTAAGATTTTGGTTTCCTCAGTGCTGATAATAGTAGGAATACAGTTTAGAACATTACATCCCCTTGTTTGTTACTGCAAATTGAAAAAGCTTTTGAAGTGCTTGATAGCAGCTTTAGCAATCTTATTTTCTCCTTGTCCCCATGCACCCTATGGTTCTTAATAGTATGAATATGCATCCTTATTCTCCTATCTCTTAAAATGCTATGAAAATATTATGAGTTATAATCCCCTTCCTTGAACCAATTAGTCTTGGTCTTCTGTTTGAGGAGGTTATATTGCAATCCCAACCATCTTACATACTCTACATACCTTTTAATCAGCTCCTCTCTATTTTGGTCATTGTTGTTATTTAGATCCATATCTTCACGAATGAGAATCGTGGCTTCCCAAGTGTGACTTCTTCATGAATATCACCACTAATTGATTTTGAGAATTGGCTTAGTCTGGAACTAAGCAACTTCAATTTGCTTCCCAAAATCCACATGGGATTCCCTTGAATATTGATATCCCAAACTTGTTGAACTACTTCCAGTAAAACTGGCTGTTTGGTCAAGAAATTCAGGAATCTAAAATACTTGATATGTTACTGATGATCATTGTGAGATTTCATTACAAGAGGTCTATGCTCTCATCCAGTTCTAGCTAAGTGTCTGACCTTATTATGATTGAGAAACTGGGCCCACTGATCATTTATCAAAATTCTATCTAATCGCTTCCATATATTCTTTCTTCATCTTCGGCTGTTGCACCAAGTAAAATTAGGACCACTGTAAACAATGTCCATAAAACCACATGCTTCCACAATGCTAATAAAGTCCAAACTTTTACTAGCCCTGTAAGTTTTACCACCAATCTTCTCAGCAGGATCCATGATAACATTAAAGTCACCCCCAATGCACCCAGGCCCATCTATAGAATTGTTAAGATTGTCTATACTGTCCCAAAGATCCCTCCTTTCTGTATATGTGCATTTTGCATAGACAACACTTATAAAGGAACCAGAATCATCATTGTTATCTTTCATTTTGAGTGTAATATGTGTCCTCCATAATTTCTGTATGATCCATAAAATTCCAAAAATACTAAATTTTCCCATTGGAGTTGGAAAAACAATGCTGGTGTCCAAGGAACTCTTGTATCCTTCTATCTTGCTTTTATCAATAAAAGGCTCAAATATAGCTATAAAAAACATTATGTTAATTTCCGCAAGTAACTTGAGTGTATGAATAGCTTTTTTGGATCTCACCCCCTAATATTCCAAAAGAGTGTATTAATCATTGAAAACTAGTGGATGGTGATTTTTGTATGCTATTCCCCTTTTTGAAGGTAGAACTAGCTTTGTCAGTGTCATATTTGTCTCATTTCATGCTTCTGCTTCTTCCTCTAGGATTTACATCCTTAGTTTCCTCTTGTTCCTTCTTGTCCTCCTACTAATCATCATTGCCATCCTTTTGTTTCCTCCTTCTACTTTTGTATCTGCTTCTACATTTTCTACTATTTCTTTCCTCACTGTTTTGAGTCTGATCACTGTTGTTGCTTTGAGTCATGGACTCTATAGACTCTTCATTTCCATGTTGATCTTCCTTTTCTTGAATATCTCCTTAGTTTTGTATATTACGAACAACTTGTTCACAATTGAGTTCCAATAGATCTATAGCTTTCATATCTTTTATTTCCATTGGTAAGCTATCTTAATATTCTTCCCCTTCGCATATGTTTATATTATTCTCCATCTCCATTTCTTTGTTGTCCTGTTCTTCATTCTGCTCATCCTTGTTGTTGGTTTCATGTTCATTTTTTTTCTTCATTATCTGATGCTTCTTCAGGTTTCTCTTGCTTATGATCTTTTTGTTATCTTGTGTGCTACTTTCTTGTATCTTCTCCTCCATTTCGTTCTCATTGGTGGATTGAGAAATTTCATTCTTTTCTATCTTAGTATCACCCTTATCGTCTTGTCTGTATGATATTTCCTTTATGGTTTTTCTTCTTTTTTTTCTTGCTATATTTTATGGCAAAGCAGCTGATACCAAGACAACATTCTTCATCATAGGCATTTTCTTCTTCTTCTTCTTCTTCTTCTACTTCTTCTTCTTCTTATATATCTTCTTTTTTCTTTTTTCTTTTTTCTTTTTTCTTTTTTTTCAAGTTCTTACTTTTCTGTTGTGAGCATCCTGCCTTGAATTGTATATTCTTGTTCCCTTGCTGATCCTCCTCTTCTACCTTTTCTTTCTCTTGTTGATGTTTCTTATCCTTTCCTTTGGACTAATTTTGGTCTGCTCATCCTTCTTTTCCTGGTTCTTTTCTGTCCCTTTATCCCTCCCCTTTGCTTTTTCAGTATTCTCAAATTTTTGGTCTTCTTATTCTCCTCATTCTCAGAGTCCTTCTTTTTGTTTCCATCCCCCTTCTTCCTTGTCATCATCTTTAGTCTCCATTTCACTTGTTCCATGTTGATCTGGAGGTTTCTCTTTGTTCACATTAACCCACTTTTCTTTCGGTCAACCCTCCTCCATTGAGGAATAGTGTCCCAGTATCTTACAATGAGTGCAAAATCTAGGAGGATTTTCATATTCAAGCTTCTGAGTAAATTCTTTTTAAGGACATGATTTATCTTCTGATCCTATCCAAATAGAACTAATTTTTGACTCAGTCAAGTCTATTTCTTCTAATCCTATCCAAAAAGGCGCATATGGAGCATAAAGGATCTAAGTAGGCACCAAATGATTTTTGGGGGTATAGTCTTGTATGAGGGCTTCTTTTCCCAAATGGTTTTATGCCCTACTTTAATTTGTCACCTCTTCTAAAGGAACTAGAATAGACCACTCACCCTTCCCTCACCCCTAGTCTCCAACCCCTAATTTATTTTTATTTTTGTTTCTTAAAATCTATTGTATAAGAGGTCTTCTAAAGTATAAAATTTGTATACAACTACTTCTGCCTTACTGTGTTTTGACTTGACACAAAGTGTAATAGAGAAGCTTTTTGGGACGTGTGACTTAAATTTGTCATATCATTTGTGTGACTCTAAAACTTTTGAAACTTATAGTCTTAAACATTCCATAGCATTTGTGTGGCCATAAAAGCTTTTCATTACGAAAATATGGGAATGTTTCAATTCTTTTGGGATTGAATTAATAAGGAAATAGTGAAAGTACTTAACTAAATTTTTTTCGTGTAAGGATTGTATAAAGACGGCTTAAAGTTTCTTTTCATTAATCTTATAGTGCAATCTGAATCAGCTCAAACAAAAGAAAAGTTTGATTTGGTTAGAATATAAGCATAACTCACTTGTTCAAGAAACCTTTACATCATAGTGTTACACCTCGCACTTTCAGAGCATGAGCACGCCATGTATTTCACCTTATTAATGGAGTATCGGAGACGTCCCTTAAATTTTTGAAAGGTACAAGCCATGGGAAGTGCGTAGCAATGAAATAAAGGATGAATTACGATCTCATAAGGCGTTCCGGGAAGGACAACCTTGGAACCAAAGGACATGACCATTATCAAGTATGATTAATGATAAATATCATGTATGGAGAGTTTTGAAAGATTCCAGGACCAAGCAAATCGAAGAAAATAAGTTTGTCAAAAATTTGAAAAATTTGGCAGAATTTTGGACAAAAATTCTGGGTCAAATTTAGAAAAGTATATCAACTAGTATATCAGGAGTTTTGAGGTGTTTCAAAATCCTAAAATGAATTTCGTCGAGTCTAGTTTCCAACGCAACAAACTGTTCCTGAAGACAACATCGAAATCAGGAGTTACGGGCATTTCAAGATAAGCCTCAGGCTTCCAAATGGCTTCCCGCGAGCCCCACTGGGAAAATCGGTGGAACCGACTCTCAAGGGGTATAAATACCCTATTATTCCCCTTTTTTCATCATCTACACCTCTTTTGAGTTCTAGACACATCCATACACTTCTCTTAAACACTTATAACCCCTTAAATCAAGAATTCAACAAGATTACACCAAACTAGTTCATGAAAAGTGATTGTTCTTGTTTCTACTTGATGTTGTGGTGAGTTTGGTCTCGAAGAAAGTTGGCGTGGATAAATTTCTTCAATTATAAGGTATGTTCTTCATCCTATGTTCTTCATCCTATCTCTTATGTTGAGTTGATTTGAAGGTTTATCAAGTCTTAAAAGTGAAAATAGTTATGGAGAAAAAGTCATAAAGTGTTGTGTTGTTGTTGTTGAGTTTATGGACTATTTTAAGCATGTTGCGGCTGTGTTGTTGGACTAATTTCCATGTATATGGATGGTATCTAATGTTTTTGGTGTGTTGATGAGATTATGCTCTTTGATTGGGAAGAAAGGAAGTGTATATTATTATTGTATGTTGATAAACATTGTGTGGGATGTTTCATGGAATATTTATGTATTGATGATGAGGCTGTTGGTGTTAGTGTTGTTGTTGTTGTGTTGGTTGTTGGTATTGTGATTTCGGGCTAGGAATATAAACAGGGGAGATGCTGCCCGAATTATGGTAGATTCTAAAGTGGTTTAATTTGAAGACTTAAGATAAGAATATGATGATAAGACTAACAGTATTATGAATTCTCTTGAATGTAGATTTACGAGCTTGGAAGGATAAACGTTAAATAGTAGGAGACCAAAAAGGTATGTTAAGGCTAGTCCCTTTCTTTCCAAAGGCATGATTCTTTTCTTATGAACATATATATGTTTTCCATAACATTCTTATTCCCAAAAGTTAGAAGTTCATGATTCTAAGAGTTTCTTATGATGCTAAAGATAAGTGTGCTCCATGATAATAATGATCATGATTCCAAAGCTTAGGGATTTGATGCTATTATGAGATTATTGAGCTTATTTCATGATTTCATTAATTTTATCCATTGTTGTTGATCTCACCTCATAATACTTGTTCCTTCGAGTTGAGATATAACGATGATGATAATTCCATTTCCAATGCTACCCAAGTTCATCGTTCTTGATACTCTCATGACACTATTGATCTCATCTTATGATAGTTGATCCTCTAAGGAAAGATATGGTGATAATGATAATGACGATGATGATGTGCTTTTATTTATGTCCTTTTATATATGTATATATATAGTCATGTGTGACACCGAGTCCTGAAAGGGCCAGATACAGATATGATCGAGTCCAGAAAGGGTTGGGTACAGATATGATCCAGTCCTGAAAGAGCCGGGTACAGATATGACCGAGTCCCGAAAGGGTCGGGCACAGCTATGACTGAGTCCCAAAAGGGCTGGGTACAGATATGATCGAGTCCCGAAAGGGCCGGGTATAGAAATTACCGAGCCCTACTATAGCCGGGTACCGATATTGTATATGTATGTATGTGGATATATGGAATGTTTCATCTCGAAAAAGTTTAAGTAAGCTTGATGAATGTCTTAAAGGGTATCATGAGGTATAAACGGTTCTTTTATCTTACGTTATTCTTCGTGCTTTTATCATGTTACTATTTATGCCTTACATACTCAGTACATTGTTCATACTGACGTCCCTTCTTGTGGACGCTGCGTTCATGCCCGCAGGTAGACAAGTAGACGGACCTGACCCATGGGAGCTTCATCAGAAGAATCTCATGAGTGCTCCATTTGCTTCGGAGCTGTAGTCTATTGATACTAGTCCTATTGGTCAATTGTATTCTATGTAGAGGCTCTTAGACATGTATGTACAGTTAGACGTTTTATAACCTTATCAATTCATATTGTTGTGTAATATTGTGGTAGCCTTGTCGGCTTGTGATGATGATCATAGTTGTTGACGATTATGTAGAGTTGTGCCGTTATTTTGTGATATATGAACCTTTACAGATTATGATATCCATGAGCTATCTTTATGGTCCACCCAGATATGATTAGGAGATGTATGTTTAGAGGTGTTTGGTGTGAGATGTATGTTTAGAGGTGCTTGGTTTTTTAGCTCCGGGTGCCCGTCACGGCCCTCTAGTTGGGTCGTGACACAGTCACTGCCTATTCAGCAGGACAATGCTCTTAATAGAAACATTCGCAGTATGACATGTTCTCCGTATCCAGTCATTGCCCACAATTTTTATTTTTCGGATTACCTACATGCATGATGCTTGCACATGTGATTCAGCCAAGAGCTTAATATATCGTATGTACATGAGGTTAAGTTTTATACAATGTCAGTGAAAATAATATTTTACACCATCAGGACATTCAAAGAATATCTACAGGTGCGCGCTTCATCAAATTGCGAGATTTGAAATCTTCAAAATAAGATATGTTATATGATACCATAAATAATGGGTTGATGTAAAAAGAGTCACATTGACAGTTCATATTACTTAGACTTTATGCACTAATATATCGTGGCGTAAATGCATGTTTTGAAATACGTACATCTTATCGATCACTTGCTGTAAGATGAGGTTGGGGCCATTCATCTGAAGGAGTTTGGGCCAGGGGGAAGGAGGGACTTGTAGATTATCAACACTCTTAAATACTTCTCAAATCAGTTAGTTGCAGTATAACATGGTCATTGACTATAAAAGCATAACATAATTTAAGATCAAGCGTAAATGTGAAAATGTAGTTTTCACAAATAATCTATTAATTTGAGTGTCATAAGGTCATCCAACGGAGGCCGTATTATAATGTTAGGCTATGATGAAAATGACCACTGTTTCCCGGTAAAATCATTAGCTACCAAAAAATGAAGTTAGAGATTTTTTTTTTTATGGGTTTAAAGACAAGTAAGTCGTATTCAATCCGGAGACTCTCTAGAATGAGCTCGGGTTTTGATTGTTTTTTCTTATGACGGATACAAGAAATAATATTTATCTAAGTTAATAATGTAAAGAGAAAGTAATAAAATCACAATAATGACCAGATCTCCAAGACTGAGTATATTTCTTAGCCAAAAATTATATACAAGAAGTGAGAACTTGGATACAAAAGTGTGATCCCCTTTCTTCTCTCCTAAGCTTCATTTATGTATCCAAACCCTTGGTATGCTACTGCCCTAGGTGACGTCAGTTGAGTGATGTAGCTTGGACTCTATGCACAATGGCAATCTGCTTGATGACGGTCGATGTGATAGGAGTGGGAGGCAGCTGTATAGATCCATTTGGGACTCTTGCGACTGCAGAAACCTCTTGCTACTCTTTGAGTCCTCCGAACCTGCTTACTCCCAATGTTCCGAGATGCCCTCAGACCTCGTTTTCCTCGGTACGAGAATGCCCTCGGATATTTATTCCCGCATACAAATAGTCCCCTACTTTTCGGAAGCTTTGCGCTAAAGGATCCGGAAGTGGAAGAATCCACACTTTTCCTAAAAAAATGACCCTTTGTGCGAAATGAAGCATTATGGCTGGACACCAAGCGACGTTTTGGGCGGTTACTTACAGCATATGGTCAGTTTTTCCCCAAACAACGGCTACTCTTTAATGGCATCGATTGACATCTCTCTGACAGATTGCGTCGCTCTGATTTCCTAGGGGAATGAATACCTGCATGGCTAGATATATATACGTCTCGATAGTCCTCCTTCACTCATTTCAACTTATTCACTCCATTTGTATTAACCGCATTTTTCCAACCTTGAAAGTAATGTCTTCTTCTTCGCTGCCTCTTCTGGTGGCATTATCTTGGCCAACATAGCGGCTAAGTTAAGCTCATCTCGTCTTCGGCCAACCACGAGTGTTCACAGGTCATCGACTTAGGGTCTGCAACCTCCGACATTATTCTTCAGAATTTCATCTTTGAAAAGGACTTCCGTGCCAACACCCGTCTTGACTCAGTGAAAGATATAATCTCATTGGTGGATAAGGCCGTCACTCCCCAAGTTCGCCGAGACTATGGTTGGGGCTTGGATATTGACGTTTGCCCCCCCCCCCCCTTTGAATGCCAGCATTACTCAGCGTGTCCTGAGGATGTCGTTAGTACACATTTACCCCTTCACCATCGTCTTCGAGTTACCGATTCATCGTGTTCTTGAGGCTTTTTACATGAGGTATGGTGTCTACGTTGGGTAACTGGCCCCATAGGCGTGGAGGATAACACGCTGCCTCCAGCACTTGGCTGACATTGCCCGTCTACACTTTACCATGGATCATCTGATTCACCTGTACTCACCCCGAGTTCACCGTAGGGGAGTCATTAACTTTGCTTTCAGGGGTTCCTGGGGCCTTAACCTCGAATACGGAAGATGATCATGACCAATGATGATATGATCGGTTTGTGATGATTCCTACCGACCAACTGCGAACCCCTGGTTCCGACCCCCTTCCCTAGCAGTGGAATTCTCGTAAATGCCCACCCTTCTTTCTTCACTGCCCTTAATTGTTTCTCCTTTTGTTCAAGCTGCCTTCTTTTTTTCGTAGCAGTCACAGTCATTCCTGACCCGCTAGCTGATATCTTTAAATGGGTAATGGGCTTACTGAGGGCATCTCAAGGCATCGAGAGGACCTGGAGGGCCCTCTTCGCTAACTTCTGGAGAGAAAAAAGCAACAGTGAGTTGCGTGTCACCGAGGCACTTTGTTTATCTCCATTCCCCTTCTTCTTTTTATTGACAATCTTGTCTTATCTACCTGTAAGGTCTTTCTGCAAGACGGGTCTCGCTGAGAAAGGCACCTACTCCTGAGGAGGCCCGAGCTCGAATTGTGGATATTATCGCAGAGGCCACATCCAGTAAGAAGCGAGGGCTTTCGTGCGATGGTGAGGTGTCCTCCTCAGGGATCGGCCAAAGTGTCATGACCCAACCAGAAAGCCATGACGGGCACCCGGAGCTAACCTACCGTGCACCTCTTGACATAGATCTCATAATTATATCTAGGTGGACCACAAAGGTAACTCATAGATATCATAATCTGTAAGGGCATGAGTCCAAGAGATAAATGCATATATTCATTCGTCATCAAACTTTACCCATATATAGCTGACAAGGCTACCAAAATGATATACAAAATATGAACCGAAGAGGTCATAAAATATCTAACTATTCACATCTATCTACGAGCCTCTACATGGAGTGCATAACATCATAAAGACGGTACAGGACCCAGCCATGCCCATATATGTACACAAAAGAATAATACCAGCTGAACCGCAGCTCCGGAACAAATGGAGCGCTCCTGTACAATCGCTGATGAAGCAGCCTAGGGGTCTGGTCCGTCTCCCTGTCTACCTGCGGGCATGAACGTAGCGTCCACAACAAAAGGACGTCAATACGAATAATGTACCGAGTATGTAAGGCATGAGTAACAAAATAATGAAAGTATGAATATAAGATAAGATAAAAAGATCAATTTGTACCTCTGAATGCCTCTTAAGGCGGATGTCATGCATGCTTAGCTTTTAAAAAAAATATTTTCATACATACATATATAGTACCGTACCCGTCCATATAGGCTCGGTGTTATCATCATATCATCATATCATCATCATCCCGCGTCCAGGGCATCCCGCGTCCGGGGTAACATCATAACGTACCCACTGCAGTGGTGTGCACATCTACGTGCCGTACCCGGCCGACTATAGTGCGGCTCGGTGTGAGAAAATAGCTACATATATATATAACATGCATGAGAACTGAAATGAAAGATATATCTCTATTAGAGTGACGTAAGGTTGTAAACCTCTGATTGCCATTATGGAATCATCATCGTCGTTATATCTGACCTTGAAGGAACAATTACCATAAGATGAGATCAACAACAATGAACAAGATCCATAATCATGAAACAAAGTTCAATAATGTCATAAGAACATCAACAAATATAAGCTTTAGTATTTCTAGAAATGGAGTCATCATGGAGGACATTTGTATATAATATTCGTATCGAAGTGATCATGTCATAAGAAGGAAAGGGTTAGCCTTAAATACCTTTTCGTCTCCTTAACTACTTAACGTTTTTTTGGCTCCCAAGCTTGCAAATCTACATTCGAGAGGATTCATACTAGAGTTAAGTCTTGAAAACACTCATAAGTTCAAAGTAGAGTAATTAGTGAGCTAGCGAATTCGGTAAGCACTATCCCTGTTTTATCTACCTCCACCAAATTCCCAAACAACAATAACAATATCAACAATAACATAATCAAAAGATTTCATTCAAACTATACTTAAATTAATCCAAAATTCCCTTTCAAATTCAACTCATAGCCATCAACTTCAATTTAATACCTTGTGACTTCTCCACTATGATTGATTTTGTTTCCAAGACTAGTTAAACTTTTAATTCAACTACATAATAAGAAATAAGATGAAGAACATACCTTTTAATCGAAAAAATTCACCTCACTCAACTTCTTCCAAGACCAAACTCACCACAACCTCAAATAGAAGCAAGAACAATCATCTTCCATGAGTTAGCTTGGGTTTTTGGAGTTTGATCTTCTCTTTTGATGGTGCGGAAGGCTTTGGAATGGTAGAGAACCTTCAAGAACACTCTAATAATATGGGGAGAGAATTGTGAAAAGTGGATATGAAAAATGGGATCTTTTGGAGTTTAAAAAGTGCTTAAAGCCGCCCCACCGCTCCATGTTGGGGGGGAGATGCGGCACCGCAAGTTGAACTTGCGGCCGCATAATCCCTCCACAACACGGGGGTGGTGCTGGACAGTAAGATCAGCCAAAATGGAAAGTTTGCAGCAACTATGCTGCACAACAAACTCAGTATGTGGCCGCAAATTGCCCACAAACTCCAATTTTCGCGAAAATGCGTTCTTTTCGATTCGTTTGACCTCTAATCCTTATGATACCATCTTGACACTTATGTAAACATTCATTAACCATATAAGGATCCCTATAACTCCCTCTAAAGATAATTCTAAACAATTTATAGCATAAATGATGCGAAATTATCCCAAAAACACGACACCAATTCTACCTTCAATAAACTTGCTTCCGCCAATTTATTTAACTCCGAAACCTTAAGGTACATACTTAAAATTATTAGATATCCTCCTTATCCTTGTAAGGTCTTCAGGTCCACTTGGGCTTTCATTATTTTACTCATAATGCAAACGACGCAAATTCTCTAAGGTATAACACAAAGGGTAAGCACACATCACCGACCGGGCGGTCCCAGCAGGGGAGATGCCCTAAAAGTGATTTTAGTGGAAGAAGACGAAGGGGAAAGGTCCACACCTGGGGGTGTCGAACCCCTGCTTGTTGATGCTGCAGGCGAGCCTGGAGACGATGTGGGTCGTCCTTCTAGTGCGGGTCGTAGGGATGTGCGAGCTGGTCCTTCCATCCCCCGGCACCCATAGCAGGCTCGTATCCTGATTAGGAAGCCTCCTTGACGTAGCTCTCAGACCTCTTCCTTCAGGTACACTCACATATATCCTGCAATTGCTCCCCTCATAGTTATGTGTCTTCATTCCCTAGGCTTACTGCGTCCCTTCTTCCTGTTTTCAGGACAATGCCGCTGTTGCTTCTGCCAATGAACTTTTTAGGGGTGTCTTTTTTATCCTTCCGAGATGCGAAAAAGTTATAGAAGGAGAACCGGCACCTCCGGAGGGAAGTAGTCCAACTTTGGGCCGAATATGCTGATCTCTTAGAGAAGGAGATAGTCGCGGAAGGAACCTTAGAGCAGGTGAGACAAGCTTTAGCAGAAAAGAAGGATATGCTCCGTATTACCAACCAGGCGTGAGAGTTGATAGAAGATCACATGGCACTGGCCGAATTAGACCGTGACACTATACAAGCCAGGGTTTAAGCCCTTACAGCCTCTCATACCGCCCATATCCGAGCCACGAACTAGAGGCTGATGCTCCGCCGAGAGTCCGATCAGCGAAAGGTCACTCTGCTCCATGATTATGCCATTCTGAAGACTCATCTTGAGGTACTGAAAGAAGTGGAGAAGGGGACGATCGACGTGTCTTCGGCAGTGGTTGACGCCGAAGTTAGCCTAGGGGAAGCGGACATGCATATGGAAGATCTATGCGGCGAGACGCCCCCCTTTTTAGATGCCTCTTTTGGCTCTCCTGATGAGGTTGTTCCTCCCCCTTCTCAGCCGTGATAAATCATTTTTTGCTGTTTTCACCCTAAATGGGCCTGCATGTTATTTTTGAGAATATTAATGACTACTCCAGCCTTTGTGCCATGCTTTTTTGATTTTTTATGTCCTTGTGGATATTTATGGTTTTCATACCAGCCCGTTTGTGTTAGCTTAATGACTTTTGCTCATGTTTTTGCTGGAGCCTCCGTGGTTCCAGTCATAAGATGCTCTCGGGGTCGTATCCCCTCATGTTCTACGGTATCGTATGTTTGAGCATTTTGGAAAATGATGATTTACATTTCTCGCTCTTCTTTTATTCTTTGACGTGCGCTTTGTTTGTTTGCAACGATTATAGCCACTTAATGGCTTGTTGGCTTTGTTAGTACTTACCCGTCGAGGCGTAACCTGTACGCCCGTCTACCAGACCTATGCATTTATTTGAGCGTTGTTGCTTAAGCCTAAAGGTTGATGATCAGTGCACACCGTTATGGTACTTTCGGCATTTTGGTTTTTGAGGTCATCTTACCTTATCCTAACCCGGGAATATCACTTCTAAGAACGCTAGCCGCGAAATCAGGATCTCATAATGTCCAATTTCGAAACAAAGCGTGGCACTTTGTTTGAGGTGTTGATGGGGAAGACGTCTTAACCCCATATAAAGACAAAAATTTGGGTTCCAAGAACCCGCACGCGCTGAGGCCCTTCCGGCCGTGTCATGTTGTTTGAAGCAGTTTTACGGGGCAATGTAGCTCCCGAGTTCGGTTTTGCCCTGAACGTTTTTACAATGTATTAGACATATTTGCCCAATTTATTATTAAAGCTATTGTTTTATTCATTCTTTAAATTTTGCAGGGGACGACTCACCCTGTAAGTACATGATCCTTCCCGCTATTGCTTCATAAAATTCTAATAAAAGAAAGTGACCGAGCAAGTTCAGCGACAGCCAGTAGTCCCAGTCTATGAGCAATCGTCCCAAATATTGAAGGATCTGGCCACGGGGACTTGACTTGCTGATCTTTAAAAAATTATTTCCAAGGGTTGCCTTATTATAAACCTTGCCGAAAAAACCCGATTGGGACAAAACCTCGAGCAAGGAAAAGAGTGCAACGCCTGCCCGCTTGCTTTCGAAACATAGTTCCCCCGTTTTGCAGAGAGTCCCTGCCAAGGCAAAAGGTGAAACACGTAATCAAAAGGCTACATAAAAAGGAGCAAAAGGTACCTGATTCTCCCTGTTCTTAGAGGTAGAATCTTTTCAGGTGGCTAACATTCCAGCTATTGCTTAATTCTTTCCCGGTTTCATCCTCGAGCCGATATGCTCCTTTGCCCACGATGTTGGTAATCTAGTACGGTCCTTCCCAGTTGGCTTGCAATCTTCCTGCACTCGGATGTTTCGTCTTGAGGGTGACCTTTCTGAGGACGTAGTCACCAATTTTAAAATGCCTCAAGTGCGTCTTCCAGTTGCTGCCAGCCGTATGAATGCCAATTCTCTACGTTCTTCCAGCAACTCCAACCCTGTTGACATTGTTTCTTTATTGGACAATTCGGTAGCCTGTGAGAATCAGAAGCTAAGCTCACCCACTTCTACTGGTATAAGGGCTTCAGCTCCATAAACTAGGGAAAAAAGTGTTTCGCCCATGCTTGTTTTAGCCGTGGTTCGATATGCCCGCAATAATCCTGACAGTTCTTCCACCCGTTTACCCTTTGATTTTGCCAGCCCTTTCTTGAGATTCTGAATGATAATTTTGTTGGCTAATTTTGCTTGTCCGTTTCCGCACGGCCGATACTGTGATGAAGTGATTCTTTTGATATTTAACCTTTTGAGAAACTCTGTGACCTTTTCTCCCCTAATATTTCGGTCGTTGTCACAAGCGATCTCCTTTGGTATCTCGAAGATCCCAAGTTGGCCAAAGCATCAACTTCATAACTCATTAACTGGGGGATCTACATCACTAACCATTTTTGAAAATGGGTTAGCAGGGCAATGGTTTTGCTCAAGTATTCCTGCATCCGGCTATCTTTGGCTCCAAATTTCCCCAGTATTTGATTGACGACCAGCAGCGAATCTGTTTCGAGCTCAATATCTTCGGCTCCAAGCTCCTTGGCTAATTCCAAACCTACAATTACGGTGTCACACCCTAACAATGGTAGGCGATGATGGGCACCCGACCCTCATCAGAGTTGAGCGAACCCTCAGACATTCGCTCTATCAAAACTTGTCATTTCAAAAACTTTTAAGAACGTAAAACTTTTCCAAATAGAAATCATTATCTTTATAATGGTTATGAAAACTTTCAATCAAATAAGTACTTTAAACCAATTGAAATTGTCTAAAATACATACTCTTTTAAAATCCACAAATGACTCAACTGACATCACTTTGACGACATCTAGACAAACATACCACAGGACACTATCTGCAGAAGTCTCTAAGAAGTGAACTGAACATTATGAGTCAGGACAGGGCCCTAACATACCCATAATCATACATATCTATGCATGACTCAGCACAGCTCCAAAATGAGGTGGAACTCGCCAATCCTAGCTGATGTCCAAGCATCCTAGCTATAGACTTAACCTGCCAAACAACTGGGCCGGGCATGAACGCAGCGTCCCAGTAAAAGGACGTCAGTACGGATAATGTACTGAGTATGTAAGGTGGTAACAAGTCATAATCATAATTTGACTTAGGATAGAAGAAATCACATCTAACTCAATACCTATAGCCTTCGCTGGAAGAAACATAAATATGTACACGAAGTCTCAAAACAATCTTTAAGTAAATAATGCAATCCAACACACATGCCGCTTTCGACAGGTTAACAGAATAGTCCTTTCTCACAGCCGCTTCCAGCTAGTATCACAATAGTCCTTCGGATGTACCGCTTCCGTATAATAATGATGGCCCTTTGGGCGTACCGCTCGGCTTAGCTAGGGTGGCCCCTTCGGGCAGCCGTTTCCGGCTTAATATCACCATCATATCAACACAAAACCAATCCACAAATATCAATTTCAATTCAAAGCATAAGTCACTAATCAATTCATCACAATCCAGTGATTAGCCCTAGTCTTTTATAAAAAGTTATCAAATTTGTATCTCACTAGACTTAGGAGAACATACTTTCAGGTTTGAGGGTAGAATTGTTATAAAATTCTTACTACTTATGTTCTACTAAATTACACCTTATTGCCCTATCCAAAGAGTAAATGATCATATCAATACAAAGGGATGATACTATGGAATGTAAAACATAAATCGTAAATGAAATGAAGTAGTAAAATCTCGCACCCCCTTCGGAGTGGTTTTGAAAATCAAACTTTATGTTTCCTTTAGTATAAAACTCATTTCCTCGAAATCACTAGTAAAACCATATACACAACTCAACTTGGCACCTTATGGGTGTTCCGTTCGGAACAGAATAGGAGTACAATATCAATAAGCCATCACAAGACACATTTAGACCTTATTCGTCTAAGAATGGAATCATATGGAGTACATATACAATGAATAACAACAAGAATCATGTCAAAGGAAGAAAGGTTTGCCTTACATACCTTTGCCGCTTTCCAGTTAACCACAATCCATCTTCGGGTCATGCTAATCTATCAACAATATCAATTTAGCAACAATCAATCCAATATATATCCTTATAATAAATCCCTTAAACTTATCTCTATTTCTAACGAAATTTCGACAGCATTTCCTTTATAAACTGGACAACCCCGAAAATCCAATTCGGCTAAATTATCAGCAACAACATCAAACAACAATATCGGCAATCAATTTACATCATAAATCAGATATTTCCATCCATTTAACTCCACTGAAACAGCCTCACCTTCATAAACTTCCCAAAAATGCCAAACGAGGTTTTAACATTATTTCCTCCGTTCTAATCCGTTAAAACTCTAAATAAACACTTTAATAACATAAAAGGAACCTTATACATACCTTAGCAGGAGCTCAACCACGAAGTATCATCCCCCAAGCTTAATAATTACCTTAAAACGACGACGACAACTCGTACTACACTTTATCCTTCACGAGCCTCGGGATTCAGGGTCTCGAACGTAATCAAACCCATGCTTTATCTCTCTAAACTCCCCTCACTCTATCTCTCTCTCTATCACGTTCTGAACTTTTTGGTATGAAATAAGGTTGATAAGGGTTAAAACCTCCCTTAAATAGCAAGGGAAGTGGGTCTGACCCGACTTGGAGTCGGGTTGGGCCTAGCCCACTGCCCAGCTTGACCTTCTGCCTTAAAGCGTCTGTAACTTTTTATCCCTATAAAGTGTGAAGGCCCACAACCTATGGTTAGAAATCTAATTCAATTATCTACAACTTTCATATTTGGAGTTTTCACAAATGTCTAAATAATTATGGGGTTATGTCCTCCCGAAGTCAAATCACCCGAAAACGTAACTTAAAAATAACTTTTTGGAGGGCTTACACTTGGATTTGGCTCAAGGGTCCTTCTTGAGCTGTGTTTAACTTCACATATATTGTTCATATAACTTTTCATATGTCCTTTATAAAAATCCCATCATGTGGGCCCCACCTCAGCTTACGGTTACAAGGGCTATATATCTTTTAACGTATCATTCCAATCATATTGTACGAATTCTAAATATCATACTCATGTTATCCTCATGCTAATATAGTAGAATTTTATCCTTTATACTTGTAATATTTGCTCCTCCTTGAGCTCACATTAAGCGGTCTGCAGACTTAGTAACGCAAAATTTTCTGGGGTATAACATACGGCCTCATACTCGACCTTATTGTTAGTTTAAAAAACACACTTGATAGCCTGCCTAATCGTGGCTCTTGAAGGAGCGATGAGGAAAATCCCTCACCCCGTGCCTTTCATACCAGTGGCCCGATCCGTGTATAACAGCCACTCTCCGGAGGCAGCTTCGATTTCTCGGACTATCTCCGAGTAAGCGAGCGGCATGACGCCCGGATTATAATTGGCCACGAAGTCGGCCAATACCTATGACTTGATGGCAGTTTGGGGGTGATAGGTGATATCGTACCCGCACAACTCGATTGACCGACTTGCTAATCGACCCGAGAGTTCGAGCTTATGCAGTATGCTCTGCAAGGGGAAAGTGAAAACTACGCATATAGGATGGCATCGAAAGTAGGGCCTCAGCTTTCGAGAAGCTATTACCAAGGCTAATTCTAACTTCTCCAGGTGAGGGTAGCGGGCTTCGACCTCAGGTCATGGTCTTGCTAATGTAATAAATAGGAGATTGCATACCTTTTTTCTATCAATCAAGCATAACACTTACAGCAGTTTTGGATACAACGAAGTAGATCAGCAGCGGCTCCCCTTCTTCTGGTTTTTCTAGCAAAAGAGGGTTAGACAGATACCTTTTGAGGTCTCTTATGGCTTGCTGACACTCTGGAGTCTATCAGAAATCTTGCTTCTTTTTATGCTAGCCTAAGAATTTTTGGCATCGCTCGGACGATCGAGATATGAATTGTCCCAATGTTGTTATCCTTCTAGTCAGTTGTCGCAACTCCTACGCACAACTGAGCACCTCAGATATCTGATCTATGGCCTAAATATGATCCGGATTGGCCTCAGAAATTTTCTTGAGCTTACTATGAATCCCAGGAATTTTCTTGAGCTTACTCCAAAAACGCTTCTCTCAGGATTTAATTTGATATTATGCTTCCGAAGAATCTCGAACACTTCCTACAAAAGCTTGACATGTTCCTCTATTCCCAGGGACTTAACGATTATATCACCCAAATATATTTCCATGTTTCGACCCAACTAGTGGAAAAACATCTGTTGGGCCAATCGATGAAAAGTAATCCCGAAATTTTTCAAGCCGAATGGCATGACTTCGTAACAATAAGTCTCATGCTATGTTATAAAAAAGTTTTCTCCTGATCCGGGGGGGGGGGGGGGTCAAGTCGTATTTGACCAAACTCGGCGAATAAATCCAAGAAGCTGAGTAGCTCATGCCCGACCACTGCGTCAACCACTTGATCCAGACGCGGCATGGGGTGCGATCTCCTCAGGCAAGCTCTATTCAAATCTTTTAAGTCAAAAAACATTTGAAAAGTGTCAGTTTTTTTTTTAGGGAGTACCACTACGTTTGCCCGCCAATCCGGGTATCGTACTTCCCGGACTGTGTTATATACCGTATTTCGTACGTCGGGATAATCCGAGTCAACCTTGATAAGTTAAGGATAAGACCATTCCGGGATACGAAGTCGAGATTTTAACCACAATTGAGTTTTAAGATATAAGTGTGCATGATATGGTTGGTATGGAGTATTAAGGAAATTTGGGGTCAAAAGTTAAATTTGGAAATTAATTAGTTCATGAAAAAAAAAAAAAAGGGGCATGTGGCCGGCCACATGGATGTGGGCCAAGGTCACATGGAAGTTTAATATATGCAAGAAAAGATGACTAAGTCATCACATATTCATCATCTTCACTATCTAGAAATTTCAAGAAAATTTGGAGGAGAAAATAAGAGGCCATTCGGCCATAGCTTACCAAGAAAGAGTAAGGAGAAATTGATCAAAAAAAATTATTTCTTCAAGCATTTCAACTCATTAGAAGGTGAAGAACAACATGGAGTGGTTGTTGGAGTAGCAAGAACAAGAATCTATTCAAGAACAAACTCTAGATAGGTGGAAGAACCAAGTGAAGAAGGTAAGGTCCAATCTTCTTTTTCATGTGTTATGAATGGTTTGTGGATGTTGTAGTATGTAAAAATGAATGAAAATCATGAAAACATGCATGTTGGGATGTAGCCGTGTGTAGGGGTGCTTGGCCGTGTGGTGTGTGTGTGTAGAAGGAGTGATGAATCAATTGTATTTAGCATGTTTATGTGTTGTTGTAGAGTGTAGAAAATGAATGAAACTCATGAAATTATGTGTGTGGAGGAATGGCCGTGTAGGGGCTGATTTGGTGTAGGCATGCTAAGCTAATTCTACTTAGTGTTTTGGTTGTTGTTGTTGTGGATTTTATAATGTAAAATGAAGATTTAATGATGCACATTGGAGGGTGATCGTTGGGGGCTGTTTTAGAAGTTAATGTGATTTGGATGTAGTTTTTATATTTATGAAAGTGATGTTGCTAATGTGTCGATTGCTAGTGTAAATCATGAATTTGGGAGAGGAATGTAGGGTTGTTGTTGTTCTCGGGTTTGGCATGGTTTCGGGTGAGTTGGAGTTTTGTTTGGGTGTTTGGAATATTGTATGAATTGTTTAAAGCATTCTCGAACATTGTTTGAATGGGTTCGGATTAGTAATTGAATGTATGAGTGTTTATGTCGATTTGAATGCGAGTAGTCAAATTGAATATAATAAAATGTTGAAGTATGTGGGAAAGAGTTATTAATGCTAGAATGCGTTTCGAATTGATCGTTGATGTTGTTATTATGATTGTTGGTATTGTTGATGATGATTAAGCCGAGTTGAAATCTCGGGATGTTGCATTTACAGGGGAAATGCTGCCCAAATTTCTGTAGAATAAGTGTTAGTTGAAATTGAACTCCTAAGTGCCTTTGGTTAATATTTGGCATTTAATGACATATTGTAGATCTTGGGGAGTTCGCGACGTAAGTTTGGATTATCTTGGAGAATAGACGAGGTATGTAAAGCTCGACCTTTCTTTCTTTTGGCATGTCGTAGTTAAACGTAAGCTATGACACGAACCCCGAGGTGACTCTATTCTTGCGATCCGAGCATGTTTATGGTTCTTATTTGCTTCTTGATATTCATATTCTTAACATAGACGAATTATGGTTCTTATGCCTTTTGCATGACTAAATTTCAAGATTATATAAAGAATTTTGTTCCTAAAAGGTTCTGCAACTACGAACGACCGTAACTTTCGTAGACGAGCTCGGATCGCCTCGAAACGTCCGTAGGAGATTCTATACGAATAATAACCCTAACTTTCATAGGCGGGCCCGGATTGGGTTGACGCTCGTCCGTGGGTCCCGCGACTTCCTATGTTGGTTCTAACGACCTATTTTTGGAATAACTTGATATGACTATTTTTCCAACCCCCGAATATGATTATATATTTATCTATTGAGTCTGAAATGACGATTCGCACACTTATGATTCCGATACGTAGCTACGACTTCTAGAGCCCTAGTTGATATGTTCCCGAGCGATCTTCAGAAGCAACTGGATTTGACTATTGGTTAGCTTGTACATGAAGGTTCGTTTGATTATTCTGATGAGTTGGTAATGACGACTATATATGTGTGTGTGTGTGATTTCTAACTACTCTGCTCGTGCGTATGATTATTATCCCTATTCACTGAGTCCCGAGCCAGGACATGCTTTCGTGCGCAGCTTTGCTATATTATTATTCACCGAGTCCCTCGATAGAGGGTCGGGACACGCTATGTATATGATGATACGATGATGACATGACTTTATTTACCGAGTCCCTCACTAGAGGGCCGGGACACGCTATCCACCGAGTCCCTCATCAGAGGGCCGGGACACGCTATCCACCGAGTCCCTCATCAGAGGGCCGGGACACGCTATTCACCGAGTCCCTCAGTAGAGGGCCGGGACACGCTATATGGATATATATATATATATATGATGATATGTTTTTATCTACCGAGTCCCTCACTAGAGGGCCGGGACACGCTATATGTATACAGATGTGCTGAAGAAATGTCTGATTGTGTCACTAAGCCCATGACAGGTTGGATAAGGTATTGTTAGGCCTGGTTTGTGTTTAAGGGTAAGCAGATCTGATATTCTGATTATCGTCCTCACTTCTGTACTTTTATCTCAGCTATATTTCTGTTACTGTATTTTATGCTTTACATACTCAGTACATATTCCGTACTGACCCCCTTTCTTCGGGGGCTGCGTTTCATGCCCGCAGGTACAGACGATTATTACGGTGCGCCGCCAGTTTAGGACTTCCATTCTGCTGTTGGAGCGCTCCCTTGTTCAGGAGCTCGTATTTTGGTACAGACTTCTTTGTTATATATGTATATGTTTATTCAGGGGTGCGGCGGGGCCCTGTCCCGTCATATGATTATATTATTACTCTTAGAGGTCTGTAGACATAAATGTGGGTTGTGGGTAGCATTGTTTAGTGGTGTTCGCGTTCTGTATATTTTCGGGCTGTATATATGATATGTGTATATATGTGTGTGCGATGTTGTGCCTTTATGTACGAATAAGTTCTTATTATGTTGATTATGATCTGATTATAGCTGATAGGTGGGTACGAGTGCCTAGCTCAGGCACTAGTCACGGCCTACGGGGTTGGGTCGTGACAGACTGCCCCCCACCGGATGAGTCGTGCCACTTCCTCATTGATAAATTGACTACACTCTGCTGACACAGGGCACCGTTTTCACTTAACCAACAAGCAATCTGGAGTCATGTCCATTTTGCGTAGGGCCGCCTCCGAGGGTACACCTGTGATATCAAATACCGACCAAGTGAAGCTACTAACATTGTTATTTAGGAACATAATTAAGTTCTTCCTGAGCTAAGGGTTTAGACCCGAGCCCAAGTATAGCTGTTCTCCGAGCCCGACTGGTCAATAAAAGGCGAGTTTAAGGTCTTCGGGCGTGAACCTTCCCGCGTCCGATTCCTCAGGCACAATGAAACCACGTGGTATGCTATCTGTGGGGCCCTCCAGATGTGAGGTTATTATTGACCCACACCGCGGCTCGACCCATGGATTATCCTCAGAACCGGGCTTCTGTGATTACTAGCTATCGCTCGCGACCAAGGTGCCTTATCCATCAACCAAGACGATTTCAGTCGGGCCACTCTCGATACCCTCCTTCACTAGGGCCACTCCTAAGGGTGTCGGGAACTTTATTACCTGAAGATAAGTTGATGGGACAACCTTCATGGCATGTAAACATGGCCTTCCAATCACTATGTTGTATGACATTCCCCCTTCGAGATAGTCGAACAACGATTTCATTAACACTCCTTGAACGTGTGTTTCTAGCTCAATCTGCCCCCGGGTTGCTTCGCTGGACAAGTTGAATCCAGTCAAAATCTGTACGACGGGGATCATCAGTTCCCTGAGCTGCATCTCTTTGAGCACCTGGAGTTGTACAACATTGACAGCGGTACCTAAATCAACAAGTATGCGCTTAATGTTTAATTGAAATACTTGGATAGATATTACCAAAGCATCGGCGTATAGGACCTCGATGATTTCTCGTTCCTCCATGCCGAACATAACAGGATTGTTGCGCTCATCCCGCATCCTTTATCGGGGTAATACTGCGCACATCAGCTGAAGAGTTGGAGGCGGTGCCCCTACCATAGCACCGGTCTCTTTTTCCTTGACAAACCTGGATCGATTACTAAAAAATTCCTTCAAATGACCCCTCCTCAAGGAGTCCGCCACTTCATATTTTAGGTGTTTGCATTCCTCCGTAGAGTGACCCGAGATTCTGTGAAATTTGCACCAGAGTTCTATATCCATACCCAGTTTGTTCGCGTTGGATCTAGCTGCAACTGGGAATTGAGCCTCCTTCATTCCTTACATGGCCATGATCCGCTCCACGACCTCCATATTGATGTTGTAAGAGGCAACGCTCAGTGGTCCTGTATTATTTGCGAGCCACCTCTGTGGCGGTCCCCTGTCCCTTCTGGGCTAACCTTAGTCGTACCTCTGCTTTCCTGCTTGTCGCTCATACCTAGGTGATGGTTGAGTTGAGTAAGGATTGAATTCCCCCCACCCCCTAAGGATCTATTTGCCTGTATGGAGTGTTATTACAGGGTTAGCCGTGCTGTTGTTTCACCTCGTAGTTTCATCCGTTGAGATTCGTTAGGCGTTAGTTGTCTTAATCATCGAAACGGGAGTTACCTTAGGATATATGAGATTACATGTTCCCATACTATGGTTATGGGGGTTTAAGCCCATGAAATGAGCTATTGAAGGATGTAAGAACAAGCAAATAAAGGAATGGACAAGCCGAACGTGCCACTCAGCACCGCATTCCATCCGCAAACTGATGGACAAGCCGAACGTACCATTCAGACTTTGGAGGATATGCTAAGAGCATGTATTCTAGATTTCAGTGGTAGTTGGGATGACCATTTACCCCTAATGGAGTTTGCATATAATAATAGCTATCATTCCAGCATCCAAATGGCTCCGTATGAAGCTTTGTATGGAAGGAAGTGCAGATCCCCAATAGGATGGTTTGAAATAGGAGAAGTGCAGCTAATAGGCCCCGAGTTGATTCAACAAGCAGTGGGAAAAGTCAAGGTGATCCGAGATCGATTGTTAACGGCCCAAAGTCACCAAAAATCTTATGCGGACAACCGCCGGCGAGATTTAGAATTTCAAATTGATGATTGGGTATTTCTGAAAGTGTCGCCAATGAAAGGGGTGATGAGATTTGGTAAGAAAGGGAAGCTAATTCCTCGATATATTGGACCCTATAGGATCATCCGCAAGGTGGGTCAAGTAGCGTATGAATTGGACTTGCCTTCAGAGCTTGAACTAGTCCATCCAGTTTTTCATGTCTCAATGCTCCGTAAGTGTGTTAGAGATCCTACAAAGATTGTGCCAATAGATGATGTTCAGATCACAGAAAAGCTAGCCAACGAAGAAGTGCCCATTGCCATATTAGACAGGCAAGTACGAAGACTTCGGAATAAGGAAGTGGCTTCAGTTAAAGTGTTGTGGCGAAATAACAAGCAAGAAGAGATGACTTGGGAAGTGGAAGAGAAGATGAAGTCTACATATCCACACTTATTTCAGCCCCCGGAAGAGACCTATGATGAGACATCGAGGTTTTAAGGTATGTATGCTTTTCTTTTATGCATATGGGTCGTGTGTGGCCAATTTATATTGCTATTGTGTTGTGGCCCTGTGAGGCAATGTTATTATGGGGTGTTGTGACAGGATGGTAGTGCCATATTATAGGGGAAACTCTGGCAAAAATTTTCTAGAATTCCCGATGACTTAACATTCGAGGACGAATGTTCCAAAAGGGGGGAAGAATGTTACACCTTGGAAAAGTTTCCGTTAGCGTACAGTGAATAGACTAACGAAGTGTATGATATATACGGTGTTTCTACAAGTAATAAATAACATTTAATGGTCCTAATTAAGCTTTCAAAGACATTTGAAGTAGGAGACGAAAGTTGTAAGGAAAGTAAGGTATATGTCATGTGTCGGGCAAGATTTACGAGTATCGAATTGATGATGACTTAATGAAGTTTTGGAGAAGAGTTATAATGTCCCTTGGATTGTTAATGAAGTGTTAAATAAGTGTTAAGAAGGGTCCATAAGGATTTAATAACAAACAAATAAAGGAATTGAGAGTGTGGGAACTTTGGTAAAACTTGGCAAAATTTTCGGACAAAATTTTGGTCCACATTGGTGGGGGCATATCTCCTATAATATGAGGAGTTTTTGTGTGTTTATTTTTTCCAAATTGAATTTCATCGAGTCTAGTTTCCAACACAACAAACCGCTCGTCAACGTGATGTCTGAGTAAAATGTTATGGACATTCTACAACAGACTGTCTGAGCAGAAAAATTCTACGGACCATTTGACGTCCAGTAGATATTTTGACGGTCCGTAGGACATCCTACGGTCCGTAAAATTGACCCAGCCCAGCGTCAAATGGTCACAGCGACCCATTTTTGACTGGGTAGTTCTACAGACAATTTTGACGGTCCGTAGGAATTTATACGGCCCGTCAAAATGGGCGCAGAATTGCCCGACGGGGTCAGATTTTTAAGTCATTAAAAGGAGACCCACGTTCAATTATTTCATTTCATTCGCATTCCACACAAAGTCAAGAACTCTCTATAATATTCTCCACTCTTCACACACAAGAAATCAAAGGAAATCAAAGATCAATACCAAGAAATCAAGTGAATCAAGTGTAAGAAATTCATCAAAGTTCATCTAAGTCAAGAAATCCCAAGAAAAGTGAACTAGGGTTTTGGTGTAAGGAGAGTATTACCACTCAAGGTTTGTTCCTACACTATCTAAGGTGAGTTTCATGATCTTTTCATATTATTTGAAGTATTGAGAAGTCGAAACACTTGGATTCTACTAGAAAATAGAAAATGGGTCCTAAATGTGGGAATAGTGCTAGTGTTGAGTAGTAGTTTGAGATGAATCATGAAAATGGATATGTTGTGATTGTAGGTAGATTGTGAATGACATTTAGAACATGGAATGAGCATTATACATGGAAGAACGTAATAGTAAATTATGACCATGATTATGGGGAAATTGAAGTGAAATTGTGAAATGTGGATAATGTAGATAAATGATGATTGTTATTTATGATATTATGAATGATATTACGGATGTTTAGGATTTGATATGGAATATGGAGGAAGTCATATAAACAAAGAAAATGCTGCCCAATTTTCTCTAGCTTTAGTAAGCCCGTTCATATAATTGTGTAGCTAATGTCGATACGAATTCTCTTGAAGGTAAAACGGGTGCATTAAAGGAGAACGAGCAACCAATAGAATAGTTAAATGACAAAGGTATGTAAGGCTAGTCCTTTCTTCCTAAGTCATGAATCTTATGACATGTAATTCCTTCTTCTTCATGAATTCCCTATCTTCAAGAAAACTATGAGTACGATAACGATGATGATAAGCTTAAGTCTAAAGATTCTAGAGATTACGCAATGATGTGCCTACAAGGCTAATGGTGTTAACTACGATTTATTGATGTTTCCCTTATGTGCACTCACCTTAAAACGTTAGTTCCTCCAAGGTGAGATACAATGACTATGAATACTCCATAACGAAATCGAGGGTTCACAACTTATGTCACCCCGACTCAGCTATAGTTGCCCTCAAGTTCTAATGTATGTTTGATGATAAATGTATAATGATGTTAAATTATGATAAAGCCATGATATGCCTATGAGATGAATAATAATGATAAGTATGTGATATGTACGACGATGTGATTCCACCGCGCCTAATTGGCCAGACATGTCACCGCTAAAGAGGCGCGCCCGATTCCACCATCCCTAAATGGCCGGACATGTCACCGCTACGGCGGTCGCTATGATTCCACCGCGCCTAGAAGGCCGGACACGATCACCACTGGTGGGTGCATATGATGGTTACCCGGACGCGGTTAACGATGACGATGTATGAATGATATAATGATGTATGAACGGTATGATGATGTATACACTATGGTAGTTCACATGATATGCTACGTATGATATATGTATAAAATGTATCCATTCGAAGGTTATGTCTTCATCTTATGCCTTATGATTTCTCTATTATGTGCATTTCATTCATGCCTTACATACTCGGACAATGTTCGTACCGACGTCCGTTTTTGGACGCTGTGTTCATGCCCACAGGTAGACAGGGAGGTGATCCAGTCTCGTAGGAGCTACTAGCGGTTTGAGAGCACTCCATTTTTCCGGAGGTGCCATTGATTATTCTTTTGGTACATATATGTATATATTTTCATGTTTTGGACACGACGGGGTCCTGTCCCGTCTACATGTCTAGTACTCTAGTAGAGGCTCGTAGATACGTATGTGTGGGCAATGTGGTCTCACTAGTTCTTATGTATATGTATATATATATATATATATATATATATATATATATATATATATATATATACATACACACTATTATGATAGCCTGAAGGGCTTATGTTTATATAGTAAATATGTTTCAAATGAAAGTCGTTTCTATGATTATGAGTATAAGAAATGTGAATGACGCAAGACGAGTAATAGAATGAGAGGTGCTCGGTGGTTAGCCCCGAGTACCCGTCATGGCCCGTATCCGGGTCGTGACACCCCGTTCTCTGCGTAAGTATGATTCTATATGGGTGATTGTGGATAGACTCATGAAGTCGCCCTCATTTCTTACCAGTCAGAACTACATATGTAGCAGAAGATTATGCAAAGCTTTATGTTAAAGAGATAGTACGACTTCAAGGTGTTTCAGTTTCTATATCTCCGATAGAGGAACTCAGTTTACAGCCAATTTTTGGAAATCTTTCCAAAAAGGTTTGGGGACTCAGGTGAGCCTTAGCACAGCATTTCACCCACAGACGGATGGGCAAGCTGAACGTACCATTCAGACTCTTGAGGATATGTTACGGGCATGTATATTGGATTTTGGAGGTAGTTGGGATGATCACTTACCACTTATTGAATTTGCTTATAACAATAGTTATCATTCTAGCATCCAAATGGCCCGTATGAGGCTTTATATGGGTGAAAGTGTAGATCTCCAATTGGGTGGTTCAAAGTAGGAGAGACCAAATTGATAGGACCAGACTTGGTTCAGCAAGCTATAAAGAAAGTCAAGCTTATACAGGATCGATTATTAACAGCTCAGTGTCGACAAAAATCCTACGCAGATAATCGTCGAAGAGACTTAGAATTCCAAGTGAAAGATTGGGTATTCTTCAAGGTATCTCCAATGAAAGGCATCATGAGATTTGGCAAAAAGGGCAAGCGTAGTCCCCGGTACATTGGACCTTATGAGATTGTACGTAAGGTAGGCCAAGTGACTTATGAATTAGACCTACCTGCGGATTTGGAGTCAGTCCATCTAGTTTTTCATGTATCGATGCTTCGTAAGTGCATTGGAGATCCTTCTAGAGTTGTACCGGTAGACAATGTGCAAGTCACTGAGCAATTATCCTACGAAGAAGTTCCCATTGCCATTCTAAATAGGCAAGTACGGAGACTCGGAACCAAAGATGTAGCTTCAGTTAAAGTCATATAGAGAAATAATAACAGAGAGGAAATGACATGGGAAGCGGAAGAAGACATAAAGTTCAGGTACCCGCATTTATTTTCACCTTCAGAGGAGACCCAGGTAGAGACGCCATTGCCCCCAGGTATGTGATGCTTTGTTCAATGTTTTCTTGGTCGTGTGTGGCCATGGTTGTTGATGTTGTTGTTGTAGCCCTGTGAGGTGATATATATTTTGGGTTGCTATGACAGGATGGTAGTGCCATATTACAGGGGAAACTCTGGCGAAATTTTTGTAGAATCCCCAAGAGTCTATCATTCGAGGATAAATGTTTCTAAGAGGGAGAGAACGTTACACCTCGTAGTTTCGTCCGTTGAGATTCGTTAGGCGTTAGTTGTCCTAATCGTGGAAACGGGAGTTACCTTAGGATATATGAGATTACATGTTCCCATATTATGGTTATGGGGGTTTAAGCCCATGAAATGAGCTATGGAAGGATTTAAGAACAAGCAAATAAAGGAATGGAGTTTGTGGGAACTTTGGTAAAACCTGGCAAAATTTTCGGACAGGATTTTGGTCCAGATTGGGGGAGACATATCTCCTACAATATGAAGGGTTGTGGTGTGTTTCTTTGATCCAAATTGAAGTTCATCAAGTCTAGTTTCCAACGCAATAAATCGTTAGTCAATGTGACGTCAGAGTAAAAAGTTATGGGTGTTTCAAGACAGACTATTTGAGGTAAAATTTCTGCGGACCATTTGACGGCCCGCAGGAATTTTGACGCCCCGCAGAAAATTCTGCGGCCCGTCAAACTGCACCAGCCCAGCGTAAAATGGTTATAGTGAACCATATTTGACTGGCAGTTCTACGGACCATTTTGACGGTCCATAGGAATTTTGACGGCCCGTCAAAATGGGCGCAGAATTGCCCGATGGGATTTTAAGTTTCACTTTATATATTTCACTCCACTTCATTTGGACATTTTATTTTTACCAAATTAGATCCAAAAACCCTCTCTTCAACTCCATAAACTAATCCAAGCCAAAATCCAAGGGAGATTAAATATCAAGAGGCAAGAATCAAGAGACCCATGTGTTACAAGTCTTGCTAGGGTTAGTAGACTCCAAGAATTCTTTGGATATTGAAGCTAGGGTTTTCATATAAGTTGATAGCTTGCTCCAAATCTCATTCTTATCAGACAAAAGGTTAGTTTTCATGCTTATTACATATTATCAAGAATGTTTAGTTGTTGAATAACTTGGGTGGAAGGAGAAAGTAGAAGATGAGTTCTAAATGTAGTTTTTATCATGTTTTGAGTAGTACATTAACTTGAGTTATGATTATTAGTATAATGTGGATATAATATTGTTATGGAAGGTAGTAATAGTGATGAGGAAGCATTGTACAGAAATGTGCTTAAATGGGTATGAAGTTGTTAGTATAAGTTGAACACAAGGATGAATTTTGAAGGCTAAATCGAATGTGAATACTTGATTATGGTATTGTGGATATTATTGTGGTTGTTGGGAGTTATTTTGTGATATGGTGGAAGTTGACGAAATAGGGGAAATGCTGCCCAATTTTTAGTAAATCGTGAATTATTCTAGTTTGAATTTAGGAGTATCATTAAGGCTTAACCATGTTATGAATCCTTCTAAACGTAGATTATTCAAGCTTCAACGGGGAAAGTTAAATAGTTAAGGAGACAAAGAGGTATGTAAGGCTAACCCTTCTTTCATTAAGGCATGGTTCCCTAATGATTTATAAATGACTCTACCTCTAAGAGTACCAAAGCTCATGATTCTCGATACTTTCACGGTACTAGTACTTCCTTTATATAATAGTTGATCCTATAAGGATAGATATAACGGAAACGATCATGGAAATGATGTTGACGATACTTATGGACTTTTATATATATGTGTCTAAGTATGTATGACTATTATGTAACACCGAGTTTATATGGCCGGGTATGATACCTATCGTGCGCGCACCAATGCAGTAGGGTACGGATAACACTGAGACTTGGTAGGGCCAGGTATGTACGACACCGAGCCTTGTCATGGCCGGGTATGTGAAACCACCGAACCTTCATGCTCGGGTATGCTATGGATGCCAATATGTATATGAGTACGGATACGAATATGGATACGAATATGTATATGAATACGGATACGAACATGGATATGGATATGGATATTTGTATATGTATATATGTATGTACACGAGCACGCATTAGAAATGGAAGGTCCCTATGAAAGACAAGTAATTAATATGATGGATACTATCTCCTGATTCTCCCATCTTATACTATTTCTTATGCTTCTATTATGATGTTGATTATGCTTTACATACTTAGTACATTATTCGTACTAACGTCCTTTTGTTTATGGACGCTGTGTCATGCCCGCAGGTGGACAGGGAGATAGGCTTGATCCATAGATATCTTATTCAGGGACTGCATAGAGGAGCCTCATTTCATCCGGAGCTACAGCTTTTTGTATTATTCTTTTGTGTACATACCTATGGGCATGGCGGGGTTCTGTCCCGCCTATATGATGTGACATACTCTACTCTTCTAAGAGGCTCATAGACAATTGTATATGACTAGATGTCCTTAGCCTTGTCGACTCATATTTTGTAAATCATTTTGATAGCCTCGTCGGCTTGTGTATATGGATATAAGCATTGTTATTGATGATGATATAAATGTGTTGTTGCCCAACAAGATTAGCACTACTGATGCATATAAATTATGAGTAAGCCATGTGGCTCACCTCGATGTGAATATAAGAGTACGATAAGAGGTACCCGGGTGGGTTAGCACCGGGTGCCCGTCATGGCCCTCCGATTGGGTCGTGACAGCTGTCCTCCCATGTTATCGGCATTGTGATCTGCTTCTATCCTCATCTTGGTGGTGTACATGTTGTTTACTTCATTCCATGAATTAGCCGGGTGTTCCTTCAAGCTTTTCTTTTGCTTTCGCGACGCGTCCAATCCATCAGTGTTCAAACCATCCGCAAAGGCAATGGCGACCCAACCTTCAAAGATCGCAGGCAGCCGCATTCTCTCTCGCTAAATATGCTTCACAAATTTGCAAAGCATATCGTCCTTCCTTTGTTTTATGGTAAACACGTCTGCCTTGTGAGTTTCTACCCTTCGGGCTCCCGCGTGGGTCTTGACGAATGCATCTGCAAGAGCAGTAAAAGAATTAATAGAGTGTCCAAGTAAGAGGGTATACCAAGAGAGTGCTCCCTTTTGTGAGCGTTTGGCTGAATTTTTTCAGCATGACGGATTTAACTTAGTGTTGTTGCAAATCATTTCCTTTAATTGATGCTTTGAAGGTTACGATGTGCTCATCCGGGTCCGTCGTGCCGTCAAACTTAGGTATGTCGGGTATTTTAAACTTTTTCGAAATAAGTTCTGGGGCTGCATCTTCCATATACGGTATTTTCCCATATTTCCTTGCTCCGACCCCTTTCAATACAGGAGGGGCCCCAGGTATCTGGCTCATTCTTGCATGTAGTTCTTTTTCCAACACCGTAAGCTTTGCCAGATCAACTACTGGCACAGTAGAATATGTTCTTATCACGTCAGCCGCAGACGCATCAAGAGCCGCTGCAGCTTCGTCATCTTTTGCCTGACAGCCATGTGTCGTTCTGGACAGATATTCAAGGAACTTTTCCATGCTCTTCATTATGGCACTGTTTTCGACCTAGATTGTGGCTAGAGCCACTTCCAAAGGAGTGCCTTTGTCCTTGAACATCCCTGCCACTTTAGAATGGGGTTCTCTCCTTCTTTTCTTCAGGTATCTTCTCGAGGTCGCTCCTCGCAACTCTCCACGGGCGGTTGTGTGAGTCCTCTTTACTTTCTACTTTACTCTCCCCTGAAGAACTGTCACGACCCGATTAGGGGGCCATGACGGGCACCCAGAGCTGACTACCGAGCACCACTCATTATGCTAATCATCATACCCAACCTGAACATACACAATCTCGAAGGCAACACATACACATATATAAGTCCTCACGGCTGTAAAATGATATAAAGAATACACACTGATGTATCCATGAGACAACTACTACCCACGCATCCGTAACTACGAGCCTCTACTAGAGTACTGAGACCTAAGGACGGGACAGGACCCCGTCGTGCCCAAATATATATATACACAAAAGAATACATCAATAACTGGCACCTCCGGAATAATGCAGTGCGCCTGTGTAGCTGCTGATAGACTCCGATGAATCTAGGCCGCCTCCCTGTCTACCTGGGGGCATGAACACAGCGTCCAAAAAGGAAAGGACGTCAGTACGAATAATGTACTGAGTATGTAAGGCATGTACAATAATAACATGTCAAAGAGATAAGAGAACGTTAAGTAAGGAAACAACCTGCATCTGAATGTCACTTAAGATAGAATAATGCAAGCTACCTTACATTATAAACAACATCATATCGAGTATGCAGATATAAGATGCCCGACCATATAGGTGCGGTGTGATCATCATTAGCCCGCGTCCGGTGCTCCCGCATCCGGGGTAACCATCTCATGCCGCCTACCAGTGGTGTCTTCCCACGCCATCAAGACATGGTGTATACGCCGCCCGTACTTAGCGGTGTCTGCCCGGCCATATAGGCACGGTGTAATCTCATTATTATATACTTATCATAAAGCATGCATAAGAACTCAAGGACAAGCTATAACTCTATCGGGGTGACGTAAGGTCGAGAACCCCCGATTTCATTATGGAGTAGTCATGATCATCATGCCTCACCTTGAAGGAACTAGCATTATAAGGTGAGTCTAGCAAAAATGAATAACATCAAGGAATCATTAGCTTCATAAGAATATCATATCCTAAGCTTTGGAATCTCTAGACTTAGATTCATCATCATCATTGTCATATTCACAACGCATCTCTTATCTTTATTTCATGAGAAGCTCTCAATAATCATAGACTCATAGTTTCCAGTATAAGAGATTCATGTAAAGATAAAAGAAGTCATGTTGTAGGAATCATGCCTTAGTGAAAAAGGGACAAGCCTTACATACCTTTTCGCCTCTCTAGCTTTGTCGACTAAACGCTTCCTTCCAAGTTCACTATTCTACCTTCGAGAGAATTCGTACTAAGATTAGATAACCGGAAACATACTTGAAGCTAACTTAAGACGACTAAGGGCTAACAAAAATTGGACAGCACTTCCTTTGTTTCTACAACTTTCTCCATATAATATAACAACTCCCAAACACCAATAACAACATTCATAATATCATAATCAATAACTTCGACAAGCTTGACATTATCCAATTCCCACATTTCCTTACCAAAATGATTCATGACCATAGCTATGGCATAACACCATACTCGTTCTCATATAATACTTCTTTAACATCATTTGTATCATTTACAACAAGATTTCACTCATAACATCTCAAGAATCATGATTCATGTCAAACTACTATTCAAGAATACCACTATTCTCACATTTGTAACCCATTTTCTACTTTCTTTCCATAATCCAAGTTTTCCAACCATTCAATACTCTTAATAGCATGAAATGAACATAAAAATCACCTTTGATTTTGTAGGAATAGGCTTTTGATAAATACTTCACTTGGAGAAAACCCTAGCTTCAACTTCAAAGAAATTCTAGCTTCCATGAACCCTTATGAGCACTCCTTACACTTGATTCCACCAATTTGTAATGTTTGATCCTTGATTTACCTTGGGTTTATGGTAATGAAATATGTGGAATATTCTAGAGCTCTTGAGAAAGGTGGAGAAGCTGGGAAATGAAAAATAATAACTTGGATCACTTATTTATACTTGAAAAAAAAACTGTCCCGATCATGTTATACGGACACATATACGGTCCGTATAAGTGATCGTACTTCACCAGCAGGGATTTTTCCTTCCTTTTGTAGTTATACGGACGCTTATACGGACCGTATAAAGTTATACGGACCGTATAAGTGGTCGTATAACTCCATTTTTCCGAAGTTAATCTCGTCGATTCGTTTGATCTCCAATCCTTGTGGAACCTTCTTAGCACTTTTTTAACACTTCATTAACAATCTAAGGAGTGTTATAACTCTTTCTCACGACATTATTAAATCAACATTAACTCGGTACTTTGCAAACCCTTTCCAAAGCACGACTTATACTTTGCCTTCCGCAACGAACTTTCTTCTCTTGCCCCAAATGTCTTTGGAATCTTAATTAGAATCGCCAAGTAACCTTTCTTACTTGTAAGGACATCGCATACATCTCACCCTGCATTAGTCTATCTACCACAAGATGACATGAAATTTTTTTGAGGTGTAACACTCTTCTCCCTTTTAAAAACATTCATCCTCGAATGTTAAGTTCTCCGGAATCCTACAGAAATTTTGTCTGAGTTTCCCCTGTAGTATGGCGCTAACATCCTGTCACAACAACCTACAATAACATCTCGTCATAGGGCTACAACACAATAGCAAGAAAATATAGCCACACACGACCAAAAACATTAAAATAAAGCGTCACATACCTTATGATAATGGTGTTTCATCTTGAATCCCTCCCGAGGGTGGAAAGAATTGCGGATACTTGGACTTCATGTCTTCTTCCGCTTCCCAAGTCATTTCTTCTCGGTTATTATTTCTCCACAAGACCTTAACTGAGGCTACCTCTTTATTTCTAAGTTTCCGTACTTGCCTATCTAGTATAGCAATGGGTACCTCTTCATAAGCCAACTTTTCCGTAACTTGAACATCATCTACCGGCATGATTCTAGTAGGATCTCCGACACACTTACGGAGCATTGATACATGGAAAATTGGATGGACTGATTCAAGTTCTGGGGTAAAGTCCAGTTCATAAGCTACTTGGCCGATCTTGCGGACTATCTTATAAGGTCTTATGTATCGGGGACTTAATTTTCCCTTCTTGCCAAATCTCATCACGCCTTTCATCGGTGATACCTTCAGGAATACCCAATCATTAACTTGGAATTCTAAGTCTCGCCGACGGTTGTCCGCATAAGATTTCTGGCGACTTTGGGCTATCAACAATCGATCTCGGATAACCTTGATCTTTTCCACCGCTTGTTGAATCAACTCCGGACCTATTAGCTGTACCTCTCCTACTTCAAACCACCCAATTGGCGATCTACACTTCCTTCCATATGGAGCTTCATATGGGACTATCTGAATACTGGAATGATAGCTATTGTTGTCTGCAAACTCAATAAGAGGCAAGTGATCATCCCAACCACCACCGAAATCTAGCACACATGCCCGTAACATATCTTCCAAGGTGTGAATAGTGCGTTCGGCTTGTCCATCAGTTTGTGGGTGAAATGTTATGCTAAGTCTCACTTGAGTACCCAAACCTTCTTGGAAAGACTTCCAGAATTTAGCTGTAAATTGTGCTCCTCTATCTGTGATAATAGATATCGGGACACCATGAAGTCGCACTATCTCCTTAAGATACAACCTTGCATAATCTTCTGCCGAATATGTGGTTCTGACTGGAAGAAAATGGGCCGACTTCGTGAGTCTATCAACAACTACCCATATGGAATCATACTTTCGCCGAGAATGAGGCAAGCCTACAATGAAATCCATGTTAATCACTTCCCATTTCCAGGCTGGAATTTCCATGGCTTGTAACAATCCTTCTGGCTTTTGATGCTCAATTTTCACTTGTTGGCAATTTGGACATTGAGCTACAAATTCTGCTATGTCTTTCTTCATTCCATCCCACCAATACATTAACTTAAGATCATGATATATTTTTGTCGCTCCTGGGTGAATGGAATACCAAGAGTAATGAGCTTCTTCTAGAATCCGACGACGTAGTCCCGCAACATCTGGAACACATAGCCTGTCTTGGTACCTAAGAACTCCATCTGTAGAAACTTCAAATGGAGACTTCTCTTTCTCAGGAAATGTATCTCTATGGTGACTCAACTGGGGGTCTTCATATTGACGCTCTCTCACCTCTATATCTAAGGACGAAATAGCTGAATTATGAATACCAACCCCTGCATTGCTTGAATCAAAGACGAACTCCGAGGCTAGCTAGCTGGTGGAGCTCACGGATTAATTCCTTCTTGTTTGGAGGGACCTCACATAGACTACCCATTGATTTGCGGCTAAGTGCATCAGCTACTACATTCGCCTTTCCAGGATGATATAAAATACTCACATCATAATCTTTCAATAGTTCTAACCACCGCCTCTGCCGAAGATTTAACTCCTTTTGCTTGAAAATATATTGGAGACTTTTGTGATCCGTATAAATATCAACATGTACACCATACAAGTAATGTCTCCACATTTTTAGCGCATGGATAACTGCCGCCAATTCAAGATCATGGGTTGGATAATTCTTCTCATGTTTCCGCAACTGCCGGGAAGCATAGGCAATGACTTTACCGTGCTGCATCAACACACAGCCTAACCCAACACCAGAGGCATCATAATTCACACCATAACCATCTGGCCCTTCTGGGAGTGTCAGGACTGGGGTTGAAGTTAATCTGTCCTTTAATTCTTGAAAACTATGTTCACAAGCATCGGTCCACTGAAATTTTGCTGATTTCTGAGTTAGCTTCGTTAATGGTGCTGAAATAGAAGAAAATCCTTCCACAAATCTTCTATAATAGCCTGCTAATCCCAAGAAGCTACGGACCTCTGTAGGTGTTGTGGGCCTTAGTCAAGTCTTCACAGCCTCAATTTTTTGAACATCTACTCGAATGCCATCAGCTGAGATGATATGGCCTAGAAAAGTCACAGCATTTAGCCAAAACTCGCATTTCAAAAACTTAGCATACAACTCGCGAGCCCGAAGAATCCCAAGGACAATACGCAAATGATCTGCATGCTCTATTTTCGTCCGAGAGTAGACTAGAATATCATCAATGAACACGATCACAAATAGATCTAAGAGAGGTCTGAATACATTATTCATCAAATTCATAAACACCGCCGGAGCGTTAGTCAACCCAAATGACATTACCCGAAATTCATAGTGGCCATATCTCGTTCTGAAAGCTGTTTTAGGAATATCTTCTTCTCTAACTCTCACTTGGTGATACCCCGATCTTAGATCAATTTTGGAAAACCATTTGGCACTCTATAATTGGTCAAACAAATCATCGATTCTTGGAAGCGGATATTTATTCTTTATCGTCACCTTGTTCAACTGCCTATAGTCAATACACATCCGTAGGGAACCATCTTTCTTTCTCACAAATAGGACAGGTGCTCCCATGGTGATGAACTGGGCCTAATAAATCCCTTCTCAAGCAAATCTTTCAATTGTGCCTTTAGCTCTTTCAATTCTGCAGGAGCCATTCAGTAAGGAGGAATAGATATAGGTTTGGTGTCGGCAACACATCAATAGCAAAATCAATCTCTCTTTCCGGAGGAAGGCCTGGAAGTTCATCTGGAAATACATCCGAAAATTTATTTACTACCGGGACGGATTGAAAAGTCGGCGGTTTTGCTTCGGTGTCATGAACTCGAACTAGATGATAAATATAGCCTTTAGCGATCATCTTCCTCGCCTTAAGGTAGGAAATAAACCTACCTCTTGGAGACGCTGTATTACCTTTCCATTCAAGTACGGGTTCTCCCGGGAATTGGAATCGAACTATTTTCATTCTGCAATCAACATTAGCATAACAAGAGGCCAACCAATCCATGCCCATAATCACATCAAAATCTAACATTTTCAGCTCAACCAAAACGACTTTAGTCTGAAGATCACATACCACAATCACACAATTTTTATACACTTGTCTAGCTATTACTGGATCACCAACCGGAGTAGATACCTCGAAAGGTTTAATTGGCTCGGGTTTCACCCTAATACGGCCAGCAATATAAGGAGTAATATAAGACAACGTAGAACCCGGATCAATCAATGCATAAACGTCATGAGAGAATATGGATAGTATACCTGTAACCACATCCGGGGAGGACTCAAGATCCTGACGTCCGGCTAAAGCATAAATACGGGGCTGGGTGCCACCTGAACTGGATGCTCCCCCTCTGCCCCTACCGCGGCCTGCTGGAGTCTGGGGAGTCTGCCCTACCGGGCGCACGGACGAGGAAGAACCAACTGCTGATCCTGTGGGCTGAGCCCCAACTCTACCACCCATCGATGGACAATCACGCATCATATGCCCAACCTGACCACAGGCATAGCAAGCATCTGAACCTCGGCGACACTGACCGGAATGTAATTTACCACACTGGCTACATCGCGGCACCGGTGGTCTCCGCTGGCTAGGATCACCCCCAAACTGAGGACTTGAGACTCTCGAACTCTGACCCGAACCAGAATAAATAGGGCGATCAAATCTTCTGCCCGCAAACCGAGGAGGTGCACTTGTCGCGATCGGCCCGAATATCCGGAATACCGTTCGCCGCCGACCCCCTCTATACTCACTACTAGCACCAACGGATCCGGCTCTCTTGCTTCGTCCTCTATCAATATCGCGCTCACCCCTTGGTGCGGTCGTTGTCGCTCTTTTAAATTTTGGGCGTAGGCCAGAATACGGGAGATGTCTATCCCTTCTTGCAATGAAGCTATCAAGCAATCTTTGAACAAATGTGACCCTAAGCCACTCACAAATCTATGTACTCTATCTCCCATATCAGCCACCATAGTCGGAGCATATCTAGCCAATGAATTAAAGTGAAGGCTATACTCCCGGGCACTTATATTCCCTTGCTTAAGATTCAAGAATTTATAGCTCTGGCCCGACGGACCTCGGGTGGTAAATAATGACAAATAAAAACTTTCACAAACTCTTGTCAAACCGGGGGAGGTACATCCTCTCCTCTAGAAGATATCCAATTATTATACCATAGGACCGCTACATCCCGGAGTCTATAAGATGCCAACTCCACTGACTCAGTATCTGAAGCATGGATGATCCTCAACGTCCTCAATATCTCATCTATAAAACCTTGCGGGTCTTCGTCCGGCTTTGACCCGAAAAATTCTGGAGGATTTAAACTCATGAAATCACGAGCCCTTGCACTAATGGCTCTATCATCGGGACCCGCACTTTGCCGTTGAGCCTAAGCGACAACCAACCGAATAGCCTCGGTCATTTATTGACCCGAAGAACCCAGTGAAGGAACTGGAGGCATAGGAGCTGGAGCTGAAGCCCCTCCTTAATCTTCTAGGATAGGCGAGTGGAGAGGTATTGGATGGAGATGGGATTCACCCTCTTCTACATTCATTGGTGGCTCCCTTTCCATCCGCCCTTCTGTCGTAGCCTTGCCCTTCTGGGCGGCTGTGGCTTTCCTCTTTACCGGCATCGCTGAAATCATAACGCACTATTAGGAAGAGTAAATCTTATAACATAGCTCTATCGCACGATCTAATAAAAAGAAAGACGGTCATTTGTTCCTAAATGCCCCGCAGCCTCTTGTTTATAAGTGTGGCGCGCTTCACACCCATAAACGAGACTCTGCTGGACACGGCTCGTAGACACACCCTAGGACGGAACTGCTCTGATACCACTTTTGTCACGACCCGACTAGGGGGCCATGACGGGTACTCGGAGCTGACTACCGAGCACCACTCATTATGCTAATCATCATACCCAACCTGAACATACACAATCTCCAAGGCAACACATATATATATATATATATATATAAGCCCTCACGGCTACAGAAATGATATACACTGATGTATCCATGAGACAACTACTACCCACGTATACGTATCTACAAGCCTCTACTAGAGTACTGAGACCTAAGGACGGGACAGGATCCCGTCGTGCCCAAATATATATATACACAAAATAATACATCAATAACTGGCACCTCCGGAATAATGGAGTGCTCCTGTGTAGCTGCTGATAGACTCCTATGAATCTGGGCCGCCTCCCTGTCTACCTGTGGGCATGAACACAGCGTTCAAAAAGGAAAGGACGCCAGTACGAACAATGTACTGAGTATGTAAGGCATGTACAATAATAACATGTCGAAGAGATAAGAGAACATTAAGTAAGGAAACAACCTGCATATGAAAGTCACTTAAGACAGAATAATGCATGCTAGCTTACATTATAAACAACATCATATCGAGTATGCATATATAAGGTGCCCGACCATATAGGTGCGGTGTGATCATCATTAGCCCGCGTCCAAGCTCCCGCATCCGGGGTAACCATCTCATGCCGCCTACTACTGGTGTCTTCCCATGCCATCAAGACATGGTGTATATGCTGCCAGCCTTAGCGGTGTCTGCCTGGCCATATAGGCACGGTGTAATCTCATTATTATATACTTATCATAAAGCATGCATAAGAACTCAAGGACAAGCAATAACTCTATCGGGGTGACGTAAGGTCGAGAACCCCCGATTCCATTATGGAGTAGTCATGATCATCATGCCTCACCTTGAAGGAACTAGCATTATAAGGTGAATCTAGTAACAATGAATAACATCAAGGAATCATTAGCTTCATAAGAATATCATATTCTAAGCTTTGGAATCTCTAGACTTAGATTCATCATCATCATTATCATATTCACAATGCATCTCTTATCTTTATTTCATGAGAAGCTCTCAATAATCATAGACTCATAGTTTCCGGAATTTAAGAGAGTCATGGAAAGATAAAGGAAGTCATGTTGTAAGAATCATGCCTTAGTGAAGAAGGGACTAGCCTTACATACCTTTTCACTTCTCTAGCTTTGCCGACTAAACGCTTCCTTCCAATTTCACTATTATACCTTCGAGAGAATTCGTACTAAGATTAGATAACCGGAAACATACTTAAAGTTAAGTTAAGACAACTAAGGGCTAACGAAAATTGGACAGCACTTCTTTTGTCTCTACAAATTTCTCCACATAATATAACAACTCCCAAACATCAATAACAACATTCATAATATCATATTCAATAACTTCGACAAGTTCGACATTATCCAATTCCCACAATTCCTTACCAAAATGATTCATGACCATAGCTATGGCATAACACCGTACTCGTTCTCATATAATACTTCTTTAACATCGTTTGTATCATTTACAATAAGATTTCACTCATAACATCTCAAGAATCATGATTCATGTCAAACTACTATTGAAGAATACCACTATTCTCACATTTGTAACCCATTTTCTACGTTCTTTCCATAATCCAAGTTTTTCAACCATTCAATACTCTTAATAGCATGAAATGAACATAAAACTCACCTTTGATTTTGTAGGAATAGGCTTTTGATGAAGGTACTTCACTTGGAGAAAACCCTAGCTTCAACTTCAAAGAGATTCTTGACTTCTAACAACCCTAATGAGCACCCATACCCTTGATTCCACCAATTTTGGTGTTTGATCCTTGATTTACCTTAGGTTTATGGTAATGAAGTATGTGGAATATTCTAGAGCTATTGAGAAAGGTGGAGAAATTGGGAAATGAAAAATAATAACTTGGATCACTTATTTATACTTGAAAAAAAAAAACTGTCCCAATTATGTTATACGGACACTTATACGGTCCATATAAAATTATACGGTCTGTATAACATTATACGGCCGTATAAGTAACCCTACTTCACCATCAGGGATTCTCCCTTCCTATTGAGGTTATACGGACCCTTATACGGACCGTATAAAGTTATACGGACCGTATAAGTGGTCGTATAACTTCATTTTTCCGAAGTTAATCTCGTCGATTCGTTTGATCTCCAATCCTTCTGGAACCTTCTTTGCACTTGTTGAACACTTCATTAACAATCTAAGGAGTGTTATAACTCTTCCTCAAGACATTATTAAATCAACATTAACTCAGTACTTTGCAAACCCTTTCCAAAGCACGACTTATACTTTGCCTTCCTCAACGAACTTTCTTCTCTTGCCTCAAATGTCTTTGGAATCTTAATTAGAATTGCCAAGTAACCTTTCTTACTTGTAAGGACATCACATACATCTCACCCTGCGTTAGTCTATCTACCACACAACGGCATGAAATTTTTTCGAGGTGTAACAAGAACTGTTTTCTCTGCCTCGGTTCGCATCGCATTAGACCGTTCTTCCAAGTCTCAATGTTCTATGAATGCAGGTGCAACCACCAATTCTGACTCGTTGCGGACGACATTGTCCTCTTCTACCATATTTTTTTTTGTGGTGACATTAGTTCCGAGATTTCCAAGAAAATCAGCTACAGATCGAGACAACTCCATAGTTGTCCATCCCCACAGACGACGCCAAACTGTTTTCTGGTAAAATCGTTAGCTACCAAAAAATGAAGTTAGAGATTTGTTTTTACGGGTTTAAATACAAGTAGGTTGTATTTAATCCGGAGACTCTCTCGAATGAGCTCGGGGTTTTTTTTCTTATGAGGGATACCAGCAATAATATTTATCTATGTTAATAATGTAAATGGAAAGCATGAAAATCACAATAATGATTAGATCTTCGAGACAACTGAGTATATTTCTTAGCCAAAATGATAATACAAGAAGTGAGTACTTGGATACAAAAGGGTGATCCCTTTTCTTCTCTCCAAAACTTCATTTATGTAGCCAAACCCTTGGTATGCTACTACCCTAGGTGACATCAGTTGAGTGACGCAGCTTGGACTCTGTGCACAGTGGCACTCTGCTCGATGACGACTGATTTGATTGGAGTTGTTGGGAGTGAGAGGCAGTTGTATAGATCCGTTTGAGACTCTTGCGACTGCGAAAACTTCTTGCTTACGCTTTGAGTCCTCCGAACTTGCTTACTCCCAATGTTTCGAGACCTAGCATCCTCGGAACTCGCGTTCCTCAGTACGAGAATACCTTCGGATAGTTATTCCTGCATACAATCACTTTGAGAAGAATAAAAATACATGGTTAGGATTAATTAGGAACAGAAAAAGTGCCACTTTTGGTGATTCATATTCGTTGGCTTGGTGATGAAAGTTTGATTACCTTTTACAGAGAAACCCTCTCTGACTTTAACGTTCCCATATCTGGCTTAACTCCTTGGAAATTGGAATGCCATTCCAACAAGTTTCGACCGCTATAATTGGAAAAATCACGGATACTCCTATGATATTGGCAGGGAGTGTTACCTAACATTTTCTATCCAGTAAATAACACCAACACATATTAATATTATATAGTACGTACTATTTTTGTTTAAAATGACAGATGATTAAACTAGGCAAGTTGCAAAGGTAGTACGAGGCTTGTCAGGCCTGCAAATTCTATGGCGGAAAAAATAGAGAGAACATGCAACATCCTTCCTACGTGTTGGGTTTTTGGGTTTTTCCTTCCTATGTGGAATTGGATTAATAAAACCTAATCCAGTTTGGACCAGGCCACTTTTGCCCTAAAACCCACTATATATAGGATCAACTTAGGTCTTATTTTCATAACAAAAGAGTAAATTCATAGCAGCCATATAGAGAGAAAAAGTGAGAGAGAAGTGCAGATTTTCATCCAGAAATTTTCTGTTACAGCAGTCCGCTTCAAACAGCTTTTCTCGATTCTTTAACTGTTGGAGCATTCTCAAATTTGAACTGGGGGTTCTCAACATCTGGTTCTTTGATTTCAATGGTGGAGATTGAATTTTGTGGTCTGTAGCTCCAATATTAGGGTACGAACAGTAGCTTATTTTTAGGGGTGATTTCTCTCCTTTCTTCACTAGTTTTGGTGCTATCTTTTATTGATTATTGATCTGTGTTTAGCGTTGATATTGTAGCCATTTGGAGAAAATTATTGTAACACTTATTGATTATAGTGGAGCTTTTTTGGGCGGAGGTCCCGTGGATGTTTCCTCTTCACCTTGAAGGGGTTTTACCATGTAAATTTGGTGTCTCTTGCACCGATTTACTTTGCTTGCTTTGCTATTTTGTTGTTGGTATAGTTGTTGTCCGTATTTCCATTTGTACCGGTATTTATTGTCTTCTCTTGGTTCAAATAGTGTGGAAAGTTTTGACTTAGGTATTTCTTCTGCTGTTACCTCGTCGTGCAATTTGGTTGTTGCTTGTTTCTTCCCAACAAAGTGGTATCAGAGCTTATGGTTATATTCGATTGTATTGATTATCTATTTGAATGATGGAGGCGAATATGAGCAAGATGGTTTGTTTAAATGGCAGTAATTACCATATTTGAAAAAGCAAGATGAAAGATCTTCTATTTGTCAAGAAATTGCATTTACCTGTGTTTGCTTTTAAGAAACCCGAGTCTATTGAAGAAGAGGATTGGAAATTTGAGCACTTATAAGTTTGAGGCTATATTAGGCAATGGGTTGAAGATAATGTTCGAAATCATATTGTGAATGAGACAAATGCAAAAAGCTTGTGGGAAAAGCTCGAGACATTTTATGCTTCGAAGACTGGCAATAATAAGTTGTTCCTACTAAAACAATTGATGAATATTAGATACAAATAGGGGGTACTATTTCTAATCATATAAATGATCTTCAAGGTGTCCTTGATCAGCTACCTGGAATGGGTGTAAAGTTTGATGAAGAAATACAGGGACTTTGGCTTCTTAATACTCTGCCAGACTCTTGGGAAACTCTTTGAGTTTCTTTGGCTAATTCTACTTCCAGTGATGGTGTAACTATGGAATATGCTAAGAGTGGTTTTTTGAATGAAGAGATGAGAAGAAGATCTCAAGCTTCGTCTTCTTCAACTTCACACTCCGATGTTTTGATTACTAAAGACGGGGGGAGAAGCAATTTCAGAGGTCAAAATGACAGAGGCAAAAGTAGAAGCAAGTCAAGATCCTCCAGGTACAAGAATCCTACATATGACTATTGTCACTTACAAGGGCACATCAAGAAACATTGCTACAGGTTTAAGAGAGACCAGAAAAAGCAAAAGAAAGATGGCGATAATGAAAATCGTGCTATTGTTGTTGCTGAAAATGATCTTCTTGTTGCTTGTGGTAAAAATGATATCAATCTTATTTGTGATGAGTCTACCTGGTTTGTGGATTCATGAGCCACTTCTCATGTCATTCCAAAGAAGGAATAATTTTCTTCTTATACTCTAGGTAATTTTGGAATGTTACGAATGGGCAATGATAATGAGGTGGAGGTATTTGGTATTGGCAGAGTTTGCTTGAAAAGTAAGAGTGGTTCGAGGTTGGTTCTTACCAATGTCAAGCATGCTCCAGATGTCCATCTGAATTTAATTTCTGTAGGAAAGCTTGATGATGAGGGTTATGATCAAACCGTTGGTGGTGGCCAGTGGAAGCTTCTTAGAGGTTCAATGATTGTGGCTCGAGGTAACAAGATATCTGACTTGTACTTATTTCAGGGCTCCATTTGTAGTGACTCAGTAAATTTGGTGGTGATACTTCATTAGAGTTACGGCATAGAAGGCTGAGTCATATGAGCGAAAAAGGGATTGATAATTTGGCTAAGAAGAATTTGCTTTCTGGAGTGAAACAAGCAAAGTTAAAGAGATGTGTTCATTGCTTAGCCGGGAAACAGAAAAGAGTTTCTTTTCAAAGTCATTCGCCTTCAAGAAAGCTTGATTTGCTGGAGTTGGTACATTCTGATTTGTATGGTCCTTTTAAAGTAAGCTCTCATGGTGGTGCACTTTACTTTGTGACTTTTATTGATGATCATTCTCACAAACTCTGGGTATTTCCTTTGAAGTCCAAGGATCAAGTACTTGATGTGTTCAAGACTTTTCAGGCCTTGGTTGAGAGATAGATAGGGAAGAAACTAAAATGCATCCGCTCAGACAATAGTGGTGAATACATTGGTCCTTTTGATAATTATTGTAGACAGCAGGGTATTCGGCATCAGAAAACTCCTCCAAAGACTCCTCAGTTAAATGGTTTAGCAGAGAGGATGAACAGAACTCTAGTTGAGAGGGTTAGATGTTTGCTTTCAGATGCTAAGTTGCCAGATTCATTTTGGGCAGAAGCACTTAATACTGCTGCTTATGTTATCAATTTATCTCCTACTGTTGCTTTGGATGGTGATGTCCCTGACAGAGTTTGGTTTGGTAAGGATGTCTCTTATGCTCATCTGAGAGTCTTCAGGTGTAAGGACTTTGTGCATGTTCCTACGGATAAGAGGTCAAAGCTGGAAGTTAAAACTAGGCAGTGTATCTTCATTGGTTATGGTCATGACGAATTTGGCTATCGTTTATATGATCCAGTTGAGAAGAAACTTGTTAGAAGTCGTGATGTTGTGTTCTTTGAAGACCAGACAATTGAAGATTTTGACAAAGCTGAGAAGGTTGATTCTCAGAGCAGTGAGAGCTTAGTTGATGTTGATCCAGTTCCTGTGACTATTGCACCTAAAGAAAATCTTCAAAATAATGAAGATCAAGTTGATAATGAAGATAGTGATCATGTTCAGAATGACCAGCATGATGTTGTTGATGCTCCAGTGGAAGATGATGTGGTTGGCCAGCAACCAGCTGCTATTGATGCTCCAGAGAGTTCTCTCAGAAGATCTACTAGAGAGAAAGTACCTTCATCTCGTTATTCTTCCAATGAGTTTGTACTCTTGACTAATGGGGGAGAACCTGAAAGTTTTGATGAGGCCATGGATAGGGAAGAAAAAGAAAGGTGGTTTGATGCTATGCAAGATGAGATTAAATCATTGCATGATAATCATATATTTGATCTGGTTAAGATTCCTAAAGACAGAAAAGCTTTGAAAAACAGGTGGGTTTTCAGGGTGAAATATGAATATGGTAACCCAGTTCCACGGTACAAGGCTAGGTTGGTTTTCAAGGGCTTTAATCAGAAGAAGGGAGTTGATTTCGATGAAATCTTTTCTCTAGTTGTGAAGATGTCATCCATTCGGGTTGTTCTGGGCTTGGCTGCAAGTCTAGATTTAGAGGGTTTCTTGATCGTCGGGATAGCGGTCTCCTCCACATAGTCTGGAGGGGGAGAATTATTGGGTTTTTGAGTTTTTCCTTCCTATGTCGAATTAGATTAATAAAACCCAAGCCAATTTGGACCAGGCCACTTTTGCCCTAAAATTCACTATATATAGGATCAACTTAGGTCTTATTTTCATAACACAAGAGTGAATTCATAGTAGCCATATAGAGAGAAAAAGTGAGAGAGTAGTGCAGATTTTCGTCCAGAAATTTTTTGCTACAGCAGTCCGCTTCAAACAGTGTTTCCTGATTCGTTAACTGTTGGATCGTTCTCAAATTTGAACTGAGGGTTCTTAACATCTGGTTCTTCGATTTCAATGGTAAAGATTGAATTTTGTGGTCTGTAGCTCCAGTTTTCGAGTAAGAACAGTAGCTCATTTTTAGGGACGATTTCTCTCCTTTTTTCACTAGTTTTGGTGCTATCTTTTATGTATTGTTGCTTTGTGTTTGGCGTTGATATTGTAGCCATTTGGAGAACATCATTGTCACTCTTGTTGAATATAGTGGAGCTTTTGTGGGCGGAGGTCCCGTGGATGTTTCCTCTTCACCTTAAAGGAATTTTACCAAATAAATTTGATGTCTCTTGCATTGATTTACTTTTGCTTGCTTTGTCATTTTGTTGTTGGTATATTTGCTATCCGGATTTCTATTTGTGCTAGTGTTTATTGTCTTCTATTGGTTCAAATAGTGTGGGAAGTTTTGACTTGGGTATTTCTTCCGATGTTACCTTGTCGTGCAATTTGGTTGTTGCTTGTTTCTTCCTAACACTACGTACAACCCAATCAACTTAAAGATGCCTTCCCTACGACAATATTGTTTCCTTCTGCCAGAACTTTGAAACTAAAGGACCAGTAGGGATCTAGTAGCTCAGTTGGTTGGCTGTCTGAACCTTTACATTTCTGGTGAGGATTCGAATCCCTACGTTGTAATCCCCTCCCCTATTTGCCCTTCCCTTACCCCTATGTAATAATAATAAAAAAAATAAAGGATCACGTATAGTCGTACACTTCATAAACGGAGACCAATTGCGTAAGTTATATTTATACGACATATTTCGCTTGTCGAGAGTCAAACGAAAAAAAAATTGATCGAGATTAATTCAGATGTCTGTTAAATATTTCAAATATCTAATTATTGTGACTTATAACACTTTTTATTTATTTCAAAATATGTACAAAAAAATTTAAAAAAATAAATAAATACTATATGTCCGAATTCACGGTCAAAATAAAAAAAAAATCTCGAATATCCGGACTATGTCATATAAATTGGAACGGAGGGAATATGTGTTTATATATAGAGCTGTGAATAATCAGGGTCGGTGCTAGAATTTGGAGTTTGTGATTTCTAAACTTGTCACCAAACACACAACTAACTTTAGCTACTGTGTTCACAAATAAATATTTAATGAATTTCCTAATATAAAAACATGATCTAAGCAAAAACTACTAGGTTCCGAGGCGTATCTCGCATTATAGTAGTGGTTCAATTGAACTCATAACTTTTGACGCGATTCATCAATTTATATGTAAAATATTACTAACATGGTAATAAATAGTATATATATGAACATTTAACTTTAAAAATATAGTGGGTTCAATGCTAAGAATCATAAGATTGAACCCATAGGGTATAAATCCTGAATCCGCCTCTAACTGGGTTCATCGTAACCGTACTTGATATTATAGCTTCGCCCCTGAGAATTGATATAGTGTGTTTATGACTAGAAAAATTAAAGGATATTTTATTAGGGATATGCATAGAAACAAACTTAAACTATAACGAAATTGTTAGTTACAGTACACTTGAACTACATATGAAGGGGTCTTATGACCCTCGTGAACTTATTTTTTTCATCGTTTACCTCCTCCGCTTTGACACGAAATTTTGGAAGGTGAATGGACGTTATAAGAGTGCGTATCAACTTGCAACCCATATATTCTTTGTATATTTTCCACGTAAGGATCCAAATGAGAAGCTAGTATCATCTTTGGAAAAAAAAAAAAAAAAGTCGATTGACGACAAGATTTCTCCACCACTGTTAGAAATACCTGTTGGTTTTAAGAGGTAAGATTATTTTATTGTAAGTTTCAACTCTTTAGTCCTTTCTAAGTGTTACGTCTTAAAGTTTAAGTTTTTTTAATATGTTCTCAAAATCTTTATATAATTTTAGAGTTAGCTATTAACACCCAATAATTCTCGAACCTCATCAAGTTTTGATGAAATTACAACCGCAAATAAGGAAATAAACTTCTGTACATAAGTGGGTAATGTTGAAAAAGAAAAAAAAAGAAAAAAAGTAAAGAGGAGATTTTGATCGATAATCGTGAAAGGACGAAGGGGTTGAAAAATGGAAGAGGGTCTGGTCGATTTTGGGTCAGAAAGCATCATATGAATGGATATACGACCCTTTTTTTTTTTTTTCTTTCTGTGCGTGTTACGTGTGTATGCACATGTCAGGTTCTAACTTATTTTCTTTACTAGGTCATTATTGAAGAGAGTAAAATCCCCAAAAAAAAAAAATCCAGGGGGGCATAAGACTCCACATAATTTAAGCGTGTAACGGGTAATTTCACTACAATTTAGGTGTGTTTTTATCTCTTATTTCTTTTTATTTTGTATACACACCTTTAATTTAAGCTCACTTTCTTTGAAAATTCTGTACCAAATAAAACTAGTACACAAAAAATTGAAACACAGCGGTATATATAAGGTAGAGAAAAGGACCAAAATAGTACATTATCTTTGAGTTTGAACCTAAAATCATACATATTTTTTCACATGGAGCACTAATAGTACATTATGTTTGCATAAGTGGTGCACTTTTAGTCAAACTCCCAAATATCTTTTTAAAAATATAACGGAAAAGGGCAAAAATGCCCTGAACTTTTAGAAAAGATATAAAAATACCCTTTATTCATCTATTTTGCTAAAACTACCCCTCAATTCAACTTTTTTATCGATTTATGTCCTTAGACTAACGGACGACACTAATTTTTATTTTTATTTTCAAAATCAAAAACTCGGATTTTTATAAAAATGCAAAAAAATTAAATTTTTTTTATGGAAAAAGCGTGTTTAAAAAAAAAAAAACCGAAAAGCTTTTTTTAAATCTAGAAGAAAATTATGGAGTATTAGTTTTGCACATTTTACTTAAAAAAACAATCAGTTTTTCAGATTTAAAAATTGAATTTTCAAAAAAAAATGGGGTTTCCACTCGTTCAAAAAAAATTCCAAATTTAAAAAAAATTCACATGTTTTAATGAAAATCCAATTCTGTTTATATATATATATATATATATATATATATATATATATATATATATATATATATATATATATATATATATATATATATAAAAGGCTTACTACATTTGTTTTAAAAAAAATGGGGTTTGAAAAATTATTTTTCCTTATTCTACAAATAACGATTTTTGATTTCTTTTTAAAAAAAATAAATCAATTTTTCAGTAATAAAATGTCATGTGTAATTTAAATATTTTTTTAAAAAAAAAAAATTAGTGTTGTCCGTTAGTTAAAGGGAATAAGTGAGCCAAAAAGTTGAATTGAGGGGTAGTTTTAGCAAAATAGATTAATAAAGGGTATTTTTATATCTTTTCTAAAAGTTTAGGGGCATTTTTGTTCTTTTTCATTAAATTTCTAAAAAAATATTTGGGAGTTTGACTAAAAATGCACCACTTATGCAAACATAATGTCTTATTAGTCTTTCAGTGTGAAAGAATATGTATGATTTTAGGTCCAAACTCAAAGATAATGTACTATTTTGGTCCTTTTCTCATATAAGGTACGTATTCTTTTCTGTCTTCTTTCTGGAAAGGGTCCGTGAACCTATGATGTTTTTAAAAGTCTTAACTTTTTTTAGGTTAATTAGTAACAATTACTGGTCACTTGCCCATCTGAACTCATCTATGACGTCTTCCAAAAAGTCAATTTTTTGGGTTGATTGCTAAACGTTTACTAGTGACTTAGCTTGCCCCAAATTAAATGGTATCAACTAACAAATATGGCATCAAAATTACCTGACTACTTTTATTGGTATGTTGGTACAGAATCTGTCCCACTATAATCAATTATCAATTGCTTCCCGATGGTCACAGAGTGCTTACTCAACTTGTTGAATAATCTCAAAAACGTACTGGGATGACTCCATATAGTATGAATCATCATGGATTCACGGCCGAGTACAATTTAATTAAATCATGTACCACATATTGACCCACCTAACCTATAAGGTGATACAATATTTATTTGACACGAATCACCATTATAGTTAGGTGTCAACCAGTTTTTAACCCTCAATAATGTCAATATGGTTGGTTGCCCTCTAGCCAATGGCCCAACTGACGAGCACTTAGGTGTAATTGCTAGTCGAGAGTCGAGACTCTCTTTCGAAAGAGAGATATAATTTTTATAACTTCTGAAACATTGGACGAAAGTAAAGATTGATTTAATACCGTATCACAAACATTAGGTATCAGTCGATTTTTAACCCTTAATAGTGTCAATATGATAGGTTGCCCTCTAGCCCATAGCTAGACCAACTGATTAGTACACATAAACTTAGGTACATTGCTACGTTGAGACTTTCTGTCGAAAGTGATTTTTTTTTTTTAATGATTGCTGAAATGATTGGATGAAAATAAAGATTGATTTAATACTGAACACAGATTTTTAGGCGTAAACCATTTTTTAGCCCTCAATAATGTCAATGTGGTCGGTTGCCCTCTAGTGAATAGCCCAATTAAATAGTACTTAGGTGCATTGAAAAGTTGAGACAATTTTTTCGAATGTGAGACTTTTTTTTACTGCTGAAATGATTGGACGAAAATAAAGATTGTTTTAATATGGAATTGAAAATCTTTATAGACGAACTTGATTTCTCAGAAATCCAATCATTAAATCTACGTGTAAACCGAGTGAGAACAAATTTGTGGTTACACCATATAGTGATACTCGACTATATGAGCCATTATTATTCTGCAAAACATAACCAAACTTTTAATTTAATGCGTGATGCTACAAAATGTTATCTCTTGCGATACAAAATGGAGAAGTTAACTGAGGAGACTCCAAGATTAGCCTAAATAGCTGAGTGTGTCTCCTTAATCATTTCATATGTGGAGTACTTAATGACAAGGACAAAAGGCAGTATACTATATCACAAGAATAAATATTTGCGGTCACCCTATCTTTATACCAAATTATGATAAGTAATCGAAAGTTTGAACGTTTATTTAATAGTTAACTTTATAGTCGAAAAGATTCTATGACAGAGACAGTAAATTAAATTAATTATTGGTGTAAAGCATGAAGTAACTAACAGTTTAGGGGTACGTAATGTCTTTAATTTTTGAAAATTTATTTTTCCATAATGATAATTCAAAAGCATGATAGGTTTCATTTCAAATTAATACTCCCTCCGTCTCATTTTAACTGTTGCTTTAGCTCAAAAAAATTGTTGCAAAATAATTATCATTTTAGGAATTCAAGACTAAAGTTGGCAATTGTTTTTAAGTATATCCTTAATTTTGAGAATATAATTAAGTATTAAATTTGTGCGCTCTCTAACAGCTTAAGCTTTTAGATGAGATAGTCACACTTCAATATGGTATCAGAGTAGACATAGGTTCTGGGATCGAATCTCATGGAAAAAAATCAAGCATGCACGTAAGGGGCGTGTGGAGAATATAATTTCGTATGAAAAGTGTTCTCTCTTTAACAACTTAAACTTTTAGATGAGATGTTCACTAAACTAAGTCATTCTACATCTAAGTTATCTTTTAATCTATACTTAATTTTTTTATGATAAAAAATGAAGAAAGAAATCATTGCCTCTTTTGTTAATAACACTGTTCGGTGCACCTTTAATTTGTCCCCATTACAATCAAACTGTCTTCAACTGACAATCTAACACCTCTATGAGATTATTTGTGTTTTTTAATACAAAATCTGGAGATAGGAATGCTTAGGCATATACTCATTCTGGTCATACAAGCATGTGCTCAAAGAGAATATGTTCTCAGTAGTGCAGGTTTAATTATTTTGATCAGTAATTGAGGTCAACATTGCTTACTTTAAAAGAATAAGATGTTGTCAAAAGAGAAATAGTAAAATAATTGAAAAAGTGCACTATCTTAACGTTGATTAGAAAATAAAAGAGTTGAAAAATGGATGTCAAGTAATATGAATATTTTGTTAATTAATATACAGGCTGATTTGCTTAGAGCCTAACAAAACGTAAAATTAAATAACCACCAGGGAATATAACAAGATGGATGGTATTCCTTAATACTAAATCAATGATTTTGGATTTCGAGTATTGAGAATGTAGAAAGAGTTATTAGAAAGCGTTTTCTCCCCTTAAATAAATCCTACGCAACATGAATTTAAATTAGCGTCGGCCATAGTTACAGAGAAAACGTAAAACTATACAAACAAACTTTTTCCAAATTGATGGCATCTAGTTCTTACACATCGATTTTTTTTAGTGCCCTTTCTTTATTTTGACAAGTCATGTTTGTTAAATTTAAACAAAATCCTTAAATTTCTTATTCATTCCTCTTAATAAAAAATAAAATAAGAAAAAAGGAAATTATAGTTCTGAGTTCATGACTTGATTAAACTTATGATCTGAACTTGTCCACTTGGTCCAACTAATAATTCAGAGAAACAACTAATTCATTCGTCATTGTTTACATCTTGATTTTTTATTTATTTTAAATACATCTTTATTAATAATTAATATTTGAACACTCGGTTATCCACTCATATAATAAACAAAGGGAGTACTGGTTGATTCAATTTTGACAGGTCATCTGTTTTCTTTTTTTTCCTTTTTTTGGGTCAACCAAAAGAAAATTAATTGATCATACCATTATACTAATAGGAGATGGGAAATGAATCTTTCGCCAAGCTTTTCTTAAAATGTAAAAAGAAATTCCATTTTAAATTTCCTTGAGCTAAGAGTCTACAGTAGCGGTTTCTGAGTTCTTGTATTATTGTACATTTTTAGGTTGAAAATTGCTTCTTGGAAAAAGAGAACAAAACAAAGAAGAATATTTTTGGAATTTGATTCTCATAACTAATGATTTTTCGACGGGTGCAAATTCAGCACCACTGACGAAAATAACGAGTACATGAAACCAAATAACCAATATACAAACTCAACCCCTAAAAGAGTTACAAAGGTGTTGTTTTTCTATTCACGGTTAATTTTAAGTATTCACTTGATTTGCCAGATCTGCCTCTTCTCGAATGCCATGCATAGCGACAACTTAGTGCATCATATTGCTAGTCAAAACTGGTCGAATCGACTTGGTCAACAACTCAACTTGAGTTTGAAATTAGAGAGCAGAAATGATCTTCATCACAAGGAATAGTAATTCCCATATCATGGTTAAATCCAAACTCTTCTTCAGCCCTTTGAAGCAAGCTTTGAAATCCAGGATGTGTCAACCAAGAAATGGGAATTATGTATCTGCTCCTATTTTCTCCCACATATACCACAAAGTGTCCTTTTGGGACATCATGGGGCAGGCCATTTTCATTTTTTCCAAAGGTAGAACACTTTTTGAGGATTTGTTTGAGTGCTGCTGTTTGAGTTGCTTTCTTTAGAGCCATTTTTTGTTTAATTTGTTTTCTAGGATTATGTTGGAGAGAAATGAAGGGCTTAGAAAAAGTAGAAAAAAGTCACTAGACTTGGTGTGAACTAAGGTTTTGCTTTGGGAATAAATAGTAAATATATAAGAGAAAAAAAGGAAAGTAGTATATTTATGACGGGGAGGGAGAAAAAGGCATGTGGAATATAAAGAATCTAAATAGACAGAAAATGTTTTTGGGGTAGTCTTGCATGAGGGCCTCTTTCCCAAAATGGTTTAACCTACTTTGTTTTGTCACCCCTTCTAAAGACACTAGAATTGACCGCTCACCCTTCCCCACCCCCAAATGTCCAACCCCCGTTTTTTTCGTTTCTTATTTCTGTTTTAAAGTATAAAATATGTATACTGCTATAAAATAATAATAAAAGCACATAACAACAAGAGATATAGCCAAAGAAGCTTGGGGGAAGAGAGATTTTGTTGCTCTTCAAATTGATGTGCAAATGAACTGAATTGACTTTCTACTTATAGAAGAAAAGAAGCTGATGCGAGGCTTTTACGGGAAGGCTGCTTTAGCTACTTGCAATGCTACCGAAAGCTACTCGCAATTGCCTACTACTTGGTGCAAGCTTTGAGGGAAGGCTTTAAGGCTTTCGGGGAGGCAACACCTGCACTTTGCGTACTTTCTTTATGACGCAACCTTGATTGCAAGTTTATCCAATAGCAAGCTTATCCAAGGAATCATGTATTTGAATGGACATCCATAATATGACGTATTTATAACACTTCCCTTTGGATGTTCATTAATAGATAATTATGTGCCTCGTAAAAACCTTACTAGGAAAAACCCAGTGAGAGAAAATCCTAGTAAAGGAAAAAGAGTACATGTATCTAATAATACGCATTGCTAGCTGCCTCATTAAAAACCTTACCAAGAAAACCCAAATGAGACAAAACCTTGGTTAAGGAAAAAAGAGTACAAAGCATATTTTACTCCCCCTGATTAAAACATCACTGATAAGTTATGCTACTTCGGATTTTGATGATTTGACAAACCTATTCGAGGAACCAATTATGTCGTTAAAGGGACTAAGTACTCGATCGGGTCCCCTGGGCGTCGTACAATCAACTCTACGGTATAAAGGCTGCCGACACGACGAGCGAAGCGGACACAGTACGACGGAGTTGTTGCAGCTTGACCAATGGTCCAAGGCTTATGACTTGACACTCTCACCTTGCCTCTCCTCTTATATACACAACTTATCCCAAGGGAAAGATCATTCTTGCAACATCCCAAAATTGTTCAGATCTTGAGTGTAAGTCTCGACCTATCAAGGTGCATTCAAGAACAAAGCTTCAACTAATCCATGGACTTGTTCCCTACAACTGAAGATGTGTTAAGTCCTAGGATTGTTAAGTATTTTGTTCCTTTGTTCTATAACTTGTCAACCTACTCTTCTCAAACGGAAGCCGTGTGTAGGTAACTTGAATTCTCAAAGGTTGTTTGTAGGCTGTTTACGTACTTAAGCTCTTGAGTGGTACACTTGTCTAGAGGTAGTCAAGGTGTATTAGTCAGTTTGGCTAGAGGTAGTCAAACTCTGTTGAGTGCTTGGCTAGGGGTAGTCAAGAGTTGTAGCTTGCAATAGAGGTATTGTAAGGGTAAGGGATTAAGAGGTTAATTCCTAGGTTACAATAGGTTGTAATCTGAAAGTGATCGGTGTAGTGGAGTTTGAAATCCTACATGGTAGATCGTGATTTTTAATCCCTTTAGTAAGGAGTTTTCCACGTAAATATTTTGTGTCATTTACTTTCTGCACTGCATAAGAGAACTAGTAGATAACCAGGTCCCTTCATATATTGTTTGGTGGACGCATAGCGTCTAACAATCACATAATTCTTGAAGATGATGTACTCCAATCTTGTATACCAACTTGTCATATCTTTAGGTTGTCAGAGCATTTGTGATCAGATTTTTCAAATGATCACTTGACGAAATGGTTGATGATCTACATCTTCATTCCTTAGATAAAGTTGCATCATCACCATATAGTATTGTTGCAGTCACGTCAAGTACATTCTTGACTTGCTTTATAAACTCTTGTTATCTTTCTATGATTTGACTGTCAATTAAATAACATGGTATGACAGTAATCCTTCATGGAAATAGATAACATATCTCGATGGAACTCTTATGTCGATCATATAAATGTCATGTATATCCAAAACACTTGACAATATTTGTTATGATAAACACATTCATGTCAGTGTTCAATCAAACGGGTGATTTTCTCTCCGACTACAGATCCCATACTAACCCCCATAAACTGAAAATCCATAACCCCAATTGCTACGGGAATGCCATTTAGTTGGCCTATGCCTGTTTGACGATTGCTTAATTACAGTATTGATTTTGGAATCTCTATATTTTGTGGTAATTGCGTTGAGTATTGCCCAACAAATTGTTTATCAATGACCGAAGAATATGAACTTTCTACACCCTGCCTGCCCAACCTGAGAGCGGACAGCTAATGCGTTCCACTTATTAAACATGGTTCTATGGTCGGTCCGTGACCCCTGGATGCCGAAGGCGTCCTTGGGGTGATCTCGTAGTTCAGGGTGGAGATGATGGGGTCGGTCCATGGATTTTCCTTCCTTTTCTTTTGCCGCATTTCGCTCAAAGGGTTGAAGGAAGATAGTGCATCAAGCTGTTCGCAAGGGCCAAGCATTATGCAATTGATCTTCTTTCAATATCTCTATGAAGGAGAGAAATTATATCATGCTCGTAGTTATAGTAAGATAAATAAATGCATCAATTGCACAAATATATCGTACGCCAGGAAAAATATAATTTTCAGATTTCTACTTCTTTTAGCAGATAATCTACTACTTTTGAAAACTCTTCAAGAGTTCCAAAAATATTCAAGTCATCAACTTGCACAATAATATGAAAGGTTCTGATTATGATAAAGAGACAAGGGTAAACAGGGTCATATTTTTGCCCTTCGTCAATGGATCTTAATTAAGGTGATTAAATCACATTCACCTGACCTAATTTAATCCATATAAGAATTATGAACAAGTTCCCTAAGAACTTGTATATGCTTCAGGTATTTTGAATCATTCAGAAATTTTTAAATTTTATCAAGTAAGAAATATAAACTGCGACAACATCCATTTAGTAAAATGGCGTGACATCTTCTGATGTCTGGACTGTCGGTCCAATAAGCTTTACGCTTACTAAGATGCATCATATCACTTGGTAATTATTTCTACGTCATCATGCTTTAAGAGACAAAGATATTTTATTGTATCAAAGATATCGTCGACGAGATATCATTTTGTATCGATTCGCAATTCGACATAACTCACTGAGATCTAATCACTTCATTATTTTCAGGTACCTAAACCTCCCATAAGGTCTCATGAAGTGTTATGTCGTAGGCTCTTCAAGAGAACATTACCTCCTTATAATGATCATTTTGATCATTTGCTCCTCCTCTTTTTCAAGAATTATTACGTTTGAAACCGATTGGTCTACCATGCTCCATGCATGCTATAGACTCTGTCCTTCAGGGACATTAGGAGCATTTTGCAGATGAAATATGAAATATTTGAGTCAGCAAATGCTTCCAGCATTTGACTTGAATTATGTGAGGATCATACTGATGATAATTTACAACATATTCCGTAGCTGCTTATTCTCTCCCCCTTATGTTAGAAAAACTAACACATATCCCCATTTTCTTTAAGAAATTCATCTATGTGCATCATGGTATAGTCATTAATCATATACCGTACATCAAAAGTTATAAGATGAAAATATCTAGTTCCTGACCCTGAACCAATTATGGGGGGAGAATTTATCATAATTTATTTGTCTGATACATACTAGTGTCATTGTATGCAATATATCATATCTCAGTCCAACAACTGAAGCTTTGTTCTGATAAGCAATGGTTTGGCTATATTACGGAGGCACCAATTGTCAAACCAGCTTAGATATAAATTATCATTATCAAGATGAATTGTCTTGATTACATATTCTGAAAATTGTGCTTCCAACTCAATTATTTTGAGCAAGCAACTTCGTAAATGTCAAACTTCCAGTTGATAATAAACATACATGTGACCGTCTCATAGATGCATCTATTTAAGACATCACATCGCAGGTGAAGGGGGCCACATTCACCTTTTATATTTTTCAGAATTTAGGGGATTCAGTCCCAACATTAGCTGGTGTAATCAACTTATCATAAGAACAAGCAACACAAAAAAATTCTTGAAGAATCTTCTGGTTTTTCAATATATTTTGAATACTCAATTAGCACATCAGATTTAAATCAGGACGATCAAAATGGTCATGTCAACTATTAAAATTATTTGTACTAGTAAACTTCAAGTTTACCATGCCATGTACTATTTGTTTTAGTAAACCAGAAGTTTACTATTACATGAGATTTTATATCAATAAACTTCTGGTTTATTGTGGCATGTGATCTCATCATGCTCGGGTAACGTTTCACATATGTATTTCTTAGCTGGTAACTTGGAGATATTTAATCTTCCAATCATTTGCAGTCTCAATATGATAACTATTTTTCTCTCTAGTAAACTTCAAGTTTACTACAATTTTATTTCCGATCGTAACAATTACGATCTAGAATAAATGGTGTAATCGTATACAACCTCTTCGAGAGACTTCAATATCAAATATCTACTACTTCAGGAGTAGATTTCAAGAGTTCTACTGCTTCGGGAGTAGAATTCAGAGTCTTACTACTTCGTGAGTAAGTTGCAGAGTTTTACTAATTTGGGAGTAAACTGCTGAATATTAACTACTTCAGAAGTAAATTTCAAAGCTTTACTACTTCAAGAATAAACCATAAAATATTCAGAATATTTCTTCTCAAATACCTCTTCCGGAGGTAAGTCATGATAATTTCACAACCAAATGCTCGTCTGTATTGATAAGCTATACTAAATATTATCACATTCACTTCAGGGAATGGATCAATATTTATAGCTTTTATCAGAAGTTCTCATTCTTCATAAATGGAACACAATCATCTGAACATATCAAATTGTGATAGCTTAGAACCTCTTTTAAGTTATTGTTACTTCAGGAGCAAATTGAGCATACATATGATGTAGAGAATTTTTCTCCAACACATCATCAGTTGTAAGCACTACAAGCCTACGTAATATTACCACTCAAGGTAACTATAGGCATATTGGCCACAACAAGGCATAGGAAATATTGTCACTTCTGGTGACCATATATTTCTTGCAAACTCTCATTTAGCCATTAAGGGATATGATATCGACATCATAATTCCTCTTAATAATATTGTTTTTCAGGAACAACTTTGAGGCATAAAAGGTCCTGAACCAATTAGGTTCCCTCAGATCCACTCAAAACGTGCTTGTGGGACCATCTTCAGGTGATCATATCTATCTTTCATATTATTCCACAGTATAAGAAAATCTTTAACAGGGAGATATTCTAATTTCAAGCCCTCATTAAGGGGCGGAGGAATATTACTTTGGCACGGTCTTGATTTGATGGTTGATTTTTATCTTTGATGGTGTCTGCCAGACTCATCGCAATAAGATAAATTTCACTATCAAGCACCTAAGATGAGCTTTTTCCCACTATACTTATATTTATATGATACAGAGTGCATGAATTAAAAGAAAAACAAAAAAGGTAATAGCTAATTCAATTGTGCAGAAGGAATTGCTTAGCCTATTAATAGGCCATAGCACCGCTTACCCTTTCTTTCTCTTTCCAATGAGTAATTAATATTACTTGTTTACCTGATGCCTCAAGCTTGATGCTTTGCTACTAGGTAAGTGAACAAGCGGGTAAGCTTCTGATTTTTCGATTGATGCAAAGTCCGCTTTACTTCCAGACCACTTTTTACGTGAGGCACATCTGATTGTTATCCTTTCTTGGCAGAAGTCGAACCTTCTTAATAATATCACTTCATAATAGAGAAAGTAGACTAACAAATACTACAAAATTAATTTTGACACAATAAGAAATTATCGTGTAAGGTACTTATCTTAGACTTTTGCCAAACTCCAAAAATTGCACCTAAAATAGCAAATCAAAATGGCAGAGACTCGTGCTAATAACGTGTTATAAAATAACAATAAAAGTACACAATAACAAGAGATATGGCCAAAGAAGCTGGGGGGAGAGAGAGATTTTATTGCTATTCAAATTGATGTACATATGAACTGAATTGACTTCCTATTTATAGAAGAAAAGAAGCTGTTGCGAGGCTTTTCAGAAGCTGCTGACAAGCTGCCTGCTTGAGCTACTTGCAAGCTACCTGCTTGAGCTACTAGCAAGCTGCCTGCTTGATTGCAAGCCTGAGGAAGCTGTTGCCATGCTTTTCATGGAGCTGCTTGCAACCTGCCGGCGTGAGCTAATTGCAAGTTGCCTACTTAATTGCAAGTTTATCCAATTGCAAGCTTATCCAGGAATTCGTGTATTTGAATGGACATTCATAATACGGTGTATTTATAACATATACCACTTCTTCTGTTTTACTTTGTTTTTACTGGACACAGTTCAATAAACAAAAAAACTTTGAGAACTGATGATTTAGATGTCATAATATTTGTGTGATTATAAAATTTTATTAGTAAAAAAGTGCATCTTTTTGAGAGACAGAAACCAACGGATTATGTCAGTCAACTATTCCCTTAAATAACTGACGAACACTATCGGAAACCAATGAATTTTAATAAAACAACATTTTAATAAAATTAACGGACTCCATTGGTTTTTGTTTAATATTCTTCCCCGTTTGTCAAAAAATACAGTCTTCTTTTTAAGTTAACTAACTGATGAATGCTATCATAAAATTCGAGGGTGTGCGTCCATTTTCCTTACCAAGGCAGTGATTTCCGCTAGAACTCTTTTGTCGGAAATCCTTATTTACTGACGAATCTCTGTCGGTTTTCTCCCTCAGAAAAATATGTATTGTTAATTGTGTTTTCGAAACTTGTGGCCTTACATTTCATAGCGTTTGTGTGATTATAAAAGGCTTTTCATTTAAAAAAATATAGCAATGTGTCATTATTTTGGGAATGTCAAACAAAGTGAATCAAAGAGAGTACTTCTCATGCTAAACTATTTTCGTGCAGGGATGTATAAAGATGGTTAAAGTTTCTTTTTATTGAGACCGGATATACGAAGACCCTATTCTAGTCTAATTGTAATAATTTAGTCTATTTATGGTACAATTATAATTATGATAAATTATCACTACCCAATTTCACTAAGTCATGCGGGCACCTACCTTTCCCACCTCGGTAAGCGAACTCTCATCCCAACGATCATAAAAGAATAAATAAAGCTGAAGGAAATAGAATAACGTAAGTCTCACGATAGTAATAATAATAATAATAGAAAATGAGGAAGTAAATGAAATACACCCCAGTATCTGGTCTTGTCATACAAGAGCATCTAACTAAATACTACAAGTCTGAATCATAATAATACAGTAATAGTCTTAAAACATGTCTCAGAAAGGAAATAAAGACATAGTAAAAAAAGAGTCTTCAAGGCGGTGAACGTCCTCGTGCTCACCCTGTAAGACTCGAATCAGCAATCCTCGATATCAGCCACGAGGAGTAGAGGTGATCCCACCTGGAACTCTGCATTCATAAAAAAATACAGCAAGTGCAGGTCAATACAAACAAGAGGTGTCGGTAGGTATCAACAGATGACTAAGACTAATTAACGTATATAAAGGCAACAAAGCAAGATAAACACATAAACCATAAAGTATAAGTCAACACGAATTTATATCCATAATACAAGTCATCACCTATGTTATGGCATCCAAACCCAACTGTTCCAAGTATCAGCTAATTAATCTGAACTAGTAAATCACGACAATATCACAACAAGTCACCAAAAACCAGAAAGTACAATGCAATGCAATAATGTATGTATGATGAATGCAATGCATATGCACCTTTGTACAACATGTCCCGGACGGAATAACTCCACATCTCGGAGATCATGACCCATGGGGGACTCGCAAAGTCCATGTACCACTCTCACTATCCCGGCAAAGACCTCGGGCATCGGACACTCAATCGTTCCCGGCGAGAAACCTCGGGCAACGTACACTCATTTCTGTTTTACGCTTCCCGACAAAAACCTACGAAGCTACACTCTCTCACTTACCATCATCAGTACCATAACCATGCAGTATCAATGAATTATAGAAATAAGTATGAGTGCGATGCAAGGTAAAATCAACAACCAATTCAATCCCGAACAATACCACCCAGGGCACACAAGTAGTATCAATAATACGGCTACACAATAAGCCACAATGAATCACAATCTCATCTCAATACCGAATTGTCACACCCTTAATACGATAGGGTGTGATGGGCACCCGACCCTTACTTAGGGCTGAGCGAACCCTCTGACTGTCATAGTACTCGTAGTCATAATGGGCCCCTAACCGGCCATAATTGCGTAATGAAAATTTTTTTTTGAAAAAACAACATACGGTATATCTTTCAAATCAACATAACTTGCGACCGTACAAAATCTGTAATATCATGTATAACAATACGACGGCTTATAGAGCCGCTCACAACGGACATCTTATATACATGACTCTTTCTGCAAAGTCTCTAACATAATCAGATACCATAACCCACGTATACACTGACTCGGCAGCACTCCGGGGAAAATGGAGCTCGCCAATCCCGCTGGAACACCTTCGCTAATGTCTTGACTCACACTGGGTGTACCGCGCGGCATGAACGCGGCCCCCCCGAAGAAGGGGGTCGATGACGGAATATGTACTGAGTATGTAAGGTACAGAAAGCAAAGATAATGAGCAGTATAAAGCATGAATATAAGCATCATGGGATCATAGAACGGATAATGAGGTAAGAGAGTAACCTGTACATGTGAATGCCTTTTTGGCCGATACCACGCATGCTCCGTTTTCTTTTTTTAGAAAAAAAAACATTTCTTTTCATAGGCATAGAAAATAGAACTTATGTCATATCATGTCATATCATATCATATCATGTCATATCATGTCATATCATATCATATCATATCATATCATATCATATCATATCATATCGTATCATAGTGTATCATATCATATCATATCATATCATATCATATCATATCATATCATATCATATCATATCATATCATAGCGTATCATATCATATCATATCATATCATATCGTATCATATCGTATCATAGCGTATCATATCATATCATATCATATCATATCATATCATATCATATCATATCATAGCGCCGAACAACGTCGGCTCGCCCACATAGCGCCGAAATACTCCGGCTCGCCCATAAATCCCGCGTCCGGGCATCCCGCGTCCGGGATGATAAACCAGCTGACCAGGTGGCAATAAAACATGTTTCCCTTCCCATTCCCCATGTATCCCTTCCCCCACCCCATGTACATATACATATACATATATCATATTCATATATCATATAAGTAGCATGCATGAGAGCCCAAAGAAAGTCATGTATCTATCGGAGTGACGTGAGGTCAGTGACCTCCGATCATATTATGGAATAATCATGGGCGCTTTGTCTCACCTTGAAGGAACTAGTAATGAGGCGGGACTATCAATGGAGAGTAACATCATGAGCAACGTAGAACAGGATCATGAGACATCGTTTCATATACTGGGAATCTTTAGAATAATCATTATCCATAATTAGAGTCGACAAAAAAAAAAAGATTAAGGAATTAGTTTAACCGTCTCGCGTTATCACATTCGTGGTAGAAACGTATCGTCGACATATTCGCCATAGGCATTCTCTCATATTTGACGTCATTGTTATCATTATAAAGTCATATTCATCGTTTCAGGCATAAAGGCTTTCAACCTCTTACAATTTGGTCTTTGCAACATATGGACATCCTGGAGAACATTTACGAATTTCTGGAAGGAATACTTGCCTTAGAATCCTCGGCTTAATAAAGTTACCTAGTAAGGTTTTGGGACGTTCCGGTGCCGTCGGTGAAAATTTGCATATTTCAAGCTACTTTTCCAGTTAAACCTAGAGTTTCTAATTCAATTCTGTTGAATGAATAGTGGTCGAATTCAACCTCGGATTTCTAGAAAGGGAGTTGTCCCCGAGGCCCGTATCCAAACCTATTATGTCTAGGACATGCCAAGGAAGGAAGGTGAAACCTTACATACCTTTTCCGCCTTTTCCGCTACTCCAAACTCGAGCTCTAAATTCGCGTAATCTACAATTTGGGTCACATTTACCAAACAGTAATTAGTGCATTATAGAAGTTGAGTTTTGAAGTAACACTTGTCTACCGAAATTTCGGCGGACTTCCCCTATAAATACTCCATCCCACCAAGTTCAACTTGGCCAATTTCAATCAACAACCAAACCAACAACCATCCGGACAAAATTTAAGAATATTCCGAACAATCCACAAAGTATTCAAGACAATTCAAACAATATGCTATGCAACCCGAAACCTTCCAATTAATGAATACGACAATAATGCGTTTCTTTCTTTCAAATTCTCATACTACGTCAACAATTCCATACATTACCACATTAGCTTCATAAATATAAGAAAACATACTAGAATCATATTAACTTTCAAAACAGCCCACAACAATTGCAACACCAACATAAGTCATTAAACCTTCATTTCACATTGTAGAATTCACAATACGACAACCAAATTATATCAAATACAATTAGTCCATCTCTTCCACACAAACAACCACCATTCGGTCAGCCCTTCAACACACACAACTTCATGCATTTCATCCATTTCAACATATTACGACATGCTCAAAACGTCCATAACAATACCAACCAAACACTAAATAAAGATTGTTCATCACTCCTACATGGTATCATATACTCACGGCCACACAACACAACCCCATAACTTCATGAACTTCATTCATTTTACATATCACAACATGTATAAACACCTACCAAACATGCAAAGGAAGTTAAACCTCACCTTTTCGAATCATCTTCTCCACTCGGCTAAGACTTGTTTCGCAAGGACGAACGGTTTTCTTGTTCCACCAACTACTCCACGTCGTAGAGGACCCTCTAATTAGTAGGAAAACATGAAGAAACAGATTTTTCATGATCAACAATTTAGGGGCAGTTTCGGCCAGCTCCTTGGCCGTGGCTCTCTCTCTCTCTTTTCTTTCTTTTTCTTTTCTTGATTTCTCTAGAGCTTAGCAACTTAATGAATATATCTTGCTTGGCCTTCATATATATATATATATATATATATATATATATATATATATATATATTTGTGGCACATGGCCGGCCACCCCTTGCTTTCTTTTCTTCTTTTTTTTTTCTCCACTTTTCTTCAAATTTCTAGAAATTTCTTTAAATAATACAAGATGACTAATATGATCAACATGTCATCTAATTCCATACATGTATATTTCAAGCCTCCATGTGGCCATGGCCCACCTTACTCTCATTTCATGAAATTTTAAATTTTTCCATAATGCATTTTTAGTCCCAAATTTTTCCTTAATGCTTTCTTCCAACAAAATCATAAGCCACTTGTCGTAAAACAAAGTCGAGCGATAACCTTGTCCATAACTCTTCGCAACCAACTTAAAAATATTCCGACGTGCGAAATGCGAGATATAACATCCTTCCCCCCTTTAGAACATTCGTCCTCGAATGTTCAACTAGTCGTACGAGGTCTCATAAGCGCCTCGGGGGAGCTCCCTTTTCATAGCTATAGCCATCCTTCATACTATCTCTTAGGCTATCCAATACCATTCTCTTGTCATACCCTTTTTTTTTTTTTGCAAGACTTCTCACACTGCCTCCAACACCATCCTAACTCTTATACACTTATTGTTGGTTTCCGATCTCACTAACTTACTTCGGTGGGGGGGGGGGGGGCCTCATTGGTAGTCCAGATGCCCATACCAACCACATTATCGTATCAACTGTTCTTATCCCACTCTTGCATTTCTCTTACCCGCTTCCCCCCTTTAGGGGTATGCTTATACCATTATCCATTCATGCCTGTCTCTTTTCCCGCACACGAGAAATCTTATGCTACCTTTGTGTCGTTCAGAACACACTACTCTTACCTAGTCCTTTTCTCATTTTCAAAACGTATTACGTTCGTTCACATTTTATCCGTATCATACCAGTCATTCTCTAGTGTTCATTCTGCCTTGTTCCTTGTCTTTCCATAACTTGGCCTTTCACTGTCCCGTCACTTATGGCACTTATGCCCTCCGTTACACACATCTTGACCTATTACTATACCGTTGTCCCGCTTCCTTTTATTTCCTCTCTTTCCGTTAACTCCTTCCCTTCGCCGACCTGACTCGGCCCGTTCTACGCGTCCTCTTAAGGTTTCTGGTCGCTCCACATACTCTACTCTCTCTTAGACTACTCCAATTTCTTACTCACTCCTTACATCTGAATTTGTAGGATTTTCAGAAAACTTCCCAAGGGGTCACCCATCCTGAAATTTCTCTCACTTCAGCACGCTTAACCTTGAGACTTTAATGAAATCGGGTGCGTTAATGCCGGTATAATCGCGTCCGCCTCACCGCACAACCTTCATTACATATCCTAGAGTACGTCGGAGCCTTACCAGATTTCAAAACGTCCCCACAGCACATTTTACCAACTATCTGATCGATACATTCCTATTCGTCCCAATTCTTTTCCTCATACGCTTATCTTAATCGATCACTTTACCCAGGCTTTGCCACCCTTTCTAAATCATCTCCTAGTAGCACAAGTCCTTCCAAATTTCCTTACTACCATATTCCCACCGACGTCTTATTGACCATTTCACTACTTCTTCCACCATTAACTTATTCCTAGAGGGCGACCGCATTTTACGTACTCAATCAACTTTTATCGCTACTATTAACTCGACTTTTTCAAAATATTTTCCAACTTGTATCTCATTCTCATATTATTTCTAGAAAAATTTTGGCAGAGCTCCCTCTGTATTTCTTACTATTCCAAAACCTGCACGCAGGAAATACCAACAGTGCCTCACAGGCCATCACCATATATACATATCACATCATATTGTATCGTATCATAGCTGTTATACCCCATTTAGACCGGGTTAAAGTAGAGTACAACGTATTGGAGATTCCTAAATTGTTTTATTTTAAGGAGTCGCCACCTAATTGATTTTAAGGTGAATTAGGGCACCTAATTTATTAACTAAGGTAAAGCCTAACTAAACCTCCGTTAATGGTCTGCTTAATCTTAATTCTAGGTAAGGGTTCTAATTATCCTAAAGGGAAGGGATTAGGCATCCTCTAAGATCCGTTAACTACGGTTTACCGGCCAAACTTAGGTTAATTAATTAAGGTTAAATAGTGATGATTGAATTTCAAGAAAATGACTTATACTTATTCTTTGAGATTGTAAAGGAAAGTATAAATATACCATTTCAACTAACTTGTAGAAATCATAGTGATTTAGCATAAAGGCAAATTTTAAATGCTTTTACAAATAAGATTTATAAATGCGGTTAAGACTTTGAATAAAACAAAATAATACATTTTGATATAGGATGATTCGCGTGAAAGAAGATTTTAAATGCTATTTTAAAATAAACTAAAAAATATTGCTAAAGTTTTAAAGGAAAATATAATAACGCCATTTAAAATAATATTTATAATTGTTATTAAGGTTTTAAATGGAAATGCAATAATGTTATTTACAGTAGATTTATAGAAAGTGTAATGATTTGCATAAAAGAAAATGATATTTAAAAATGAAGTTATAAATATTGCCAAAGCGAGAAGAAATAATGCTATATATAAAAATAAATCTTGCGAAATATAATAATTTGCATATAAATAATAGTTTTTTAAGAGAAGACTTAGTAAATGGGATGCAAAAAGAAAGCGAGTTTTCTTTCTCCTTTAATTAACTATGCTCAACTTAAAGAAAACATGTATAACTTGATAAATTTTAAAGAAATTATTTAAGAATATATTTGAGTTTATATTTGCATATTAAGATGTTTTGAAATTAATATAATAAGTATAAAATATAATTCCTTTAATTTGAAAATATGAATTAATATTATCAATTATTCTAGAGGTGAATATTATGGATACTATAAATAATTTAAATATAAAAGAAGAAGATGAAACTTATGAGATTAAGTATTAATTTTTTCTTAGGTTAACTACCCATTACTAAAACTAAACCCACTAATTTACTAAAATTCACTTAAGCTAAAGAAAACAAACAAACAAAGAGTTAGTCAAATAAAACAAGTTAAATGCATGAAACAAAGTAGAGGCTGATATAGAATCAAATGAGCTCAGCCCATTTTTAAGGCTTTGGGATCAACGATCTTTGTTGAAAATGGGCTCGATCTATTTTAGATCGTTGATCCGTCGTTGTTGCTTTGTTATTTGGGCTTTTGGCCCAGAATTTGATTTTTTCTATTCCCTTTTCTGATCATATGTGCTTGAGAGAGCGAGAGGGATGAATGAAATGACGATGCACATTCGATGTCTAACGGCGGCTCAGCCTCAAAATGGGACTGCTTAGGCGGTGAGAGTCTTTATGAAGACTCCAATTTGCTCCGAAGTGTACATGTGAAGAAAGAAAAATAAAGATTAGCTGGGTAAGCAAAATATTAACATTATAGCCGAATGCAATACACATAGTAGTGACAAAGTCCTATCCCAGGTTTAGCGATGACGGGTAAACCGCATATAGCCGTTTATGCACTGATTAAACTTAGTAAGAAAATGCACTCGAACATGGAGTTAAAATACGACAGAGCACATAGAAGATGTATATTTAAGCAATGACTGTTTCAGATCATTTCTAGTGTATTCATGTCTAATATGTAAAGAAACAGAAACTTCAAATCAGATTTTTTTTTAAAAATCCACATATTAGTTCTAACAACAGTCCTAGTTACTCATTTTGTATTAAACTAAACTCAAAGGCTAATAAATACAACAATAGCCGTAGGCAACGTATGGTCTCTAAATATTCCTAAACATAGGATCACTGCTGAAATCAGAACCAGATAGTGATGAATTTAACAGGACAGTAGGCAGTAGCAGTAGGCAACATATGATTTTGCAAGTAAAACACCATAACACATTTTGCAACAGGACAGTAGGCAGTAGCAGTAGCAGTAGGCAATATATTCATCTTTAACATGATGAGGACCGAAACAACACTAACATGCGGCATAACAGAACACAACATATGTAACAACTAACATATACACATAACAAGTGGCAAAGATATGTCCTTAGATCCAGGATATTACATCATCAAGAAAGATCATCCCCTGTCGGGTGAAACAAAAGGACAATGACTAACGAAAGACCTTCACAACCCACTTTTTTTGTTAAAGTAAAATAGAAATGCAATTTTATTACTACAACACCAGAAGATGCTTCAAACTCTCAAACCCAAACATGAGGCAAATTCGCAACCGATGTTCCAAACCACAACGAACCATTTTAAAAAAATACAACAAACCAAGTGTTTTCATTCATTATCCAGTAAATAAAGCCTTTGCAGTCAAAAAGTCGAGAGGAGATCTACAACAGATTAAAAGAGAAGCAGATTGTATCTATTCCCTACGGCGACGCTATTTTTGTATTAATCAAGAAAGGCTTGTTAGTACATCGTTTCTAAATATCTAATAAGGAAAACTCAATTACACCTATTCAAATAGTGTATCATAACTGTAGTAAGAAAAAAAGAGGCCAAGGGAAAGATTTAGGCTTTAATTGATCGGCTTCCCATTTTGTCTAACTCTCGCGTTAAATGATTGTACTGCAACTTAATAACAAAAAGAAACATCCTAGAGCATCCAACCTAGAACAATGAAAGCATATCAATACATTAAAAGGAATGCATGGTGTTAGAGATTCAACATTATGGGGAACAGAAGATCATACATTCATTCCATTCACGACACTTAAATATATTGACTAACACTCATTCATATATCAATTTTAGACGAAAGCATGCTCTTTGAGAGTTTTAATTCTTGTTGAAACAAGCGAGTCCTAGGAACATAATTTTTTACATGGACAGCAGCTAATGAATATTCTTAACAAAGCAGCAGACACAAAATGACGATTCATAGCAAAACACAGAATGACAATCCCTATTCACAGCACCAAACACAGAAGTCTAATGCTTCATTACTTTAAACTGGTCTAAATAAACAAAACAGGGCAAATACTCGACACACCAAACATTCGACCAAACATGACTTAACAGGGGGCAAATTACACCATACTTCTGTACATATTTAAACTAACAGGCTGGCTATAAGTATAAAACAAACTAAACATTAATCAAAGCATTCAAACATGTCTTAAACTGAATTAACATATAATGCAGGCAACTAACAACAAGCGACTAAATGAGACAGTGCAACAACATCATATACGCATTTAGATACACCCTATCGACATGTTGAGCTAAACGACAAATTAAGCATAAAAACACACTACGTACAAGAACTGGAAGGTAAAAAAGATATGAAGTTTACTGACCTTCTTCGGGTGCAGCGAAGTGAGGCTCGAGCTTCCGATATACCTCGAAACACTTCGAAATTCGAACTTGCGTATGCTCGAATTCAAACGAATACCCGAAGTAAACACAAAACAGGATTTAATATTTTTATGACTCGATACTTCAAACTATCACAACGCGCTAATAAAAACTAATATTTTAAGGAATTTTCAAGTGAGTCAAGAACTTGTATTTTTCTGGGAAGTTCGACTACTGAAGGACTTGTGCTTTTGTAGGGATTTTTAGGCTAAAAGAGAAAAAGAAAACTTGCTTCTATTTTGAGGGGAATTCCTCGGCCTAAAAGAATTCTGAAATTTTAGGGGGGTTTTCCGATCTACATTTGAATCCAAACAGAGGTCGAAGGGCGAAAGCGAGAAAAATGATTTAGATTTTCTGACTCGATATCAACAATGCTACGGCTGCTAAAATAAACTAATATTTTTTAGGGAATTTTGGGTGGCTGAAACTTATGCCTTATCTTTGCGGCTAAAAAAAAAGACTTGTTTCAATTTTTAGAGGAATTTCTTCACTAAAAAAAGCTCCCTTTTGTGACCTCAAAACGATTATTTATAGGGAAAGATCTAGGGTTTTGCTAGGGTTTCACCACTGAAAATTAGGCGGGATTTTTATTTAACGTTCGGATTCTTTGGTATTTCAAACGATTGGTCAAAAAAAAAAAAAAAAGTGGACAAAAACCATTAAAATCTCGTACTTGAAAACAAAAGGACCGATAAAGAAAACGATTTTTCATCTCACAAACAAACAAAACCCATTACAATCGTTTCAGATTGAAAGCAGAATGCCGGGGAAAGAAAACAAAAATCCAACCTTTCAACCGTTGAAATTCTGAAGGGGAAGGACCAACCATTAATTTCTTTTCCCAAATCAGCTATGCAAGGACTGTGGGAGCGAAAGAGGTCTGTGGGAGTCGCCATTTTTGGCCGAGGAGAGAGAGAGAGACGAAGGAAGAGGAGAGAGGAGCGGGTGGGGGTGTGCGGCGCTGAAGAGAAAGGAAACCCTAGTGGTTTCCTTTGTTTTGAAACGGACTGGGTCGGGTCGGTTCGTTGGGCTGGACCAGGTTATGGGTTAAAATAATGGGCTGATGAATTTAGATTATGGGCTGGATGAATTAAAAATGTGGGTTTGCGAAGGAAATAATTTGGTCTTCTAAATTTAAATGAGAGATCTATTTTAATTAATAATATTACTTATTATAAAAGTATGTATTTATCAGTGCTCGGGGAAAATAAAATTATATGACGCCGTAATAGCTGTGCAATAATATTTTGAAAGCCAACAATAAATAAATGCTATTGTTTGGTTGTACGAAAATACCTGTGATGCGTGTGCGTAATGCGGTAAAAAAATGCTGAAATGATTATAATGCAAATTTGATAATACCGGTAATAAAATAATAATAATAATAATAATAATAATAATAATAATAATAATAATAATAATAATAATTGTGGTAACAAAATAATAACAACTAGTGATAGCAACAAAATAATAAAACGCCGATATTAATAGAAGCTAATAATTTTAGTAAAAATATAAATAATTATTTCTTAAATTGCTGAAAAATGTGAATAAGTATTTTGAGGAAGACGGAACAAAATCGGGTGTCAACAATAGCCACACAGGGCTCTCAATATTCACAAAGGTCCGAAGATATTAGATTTACCTCATATGCTCAGCACGACTACACATATCACATTTTCTTGCTTACCTTCCTTTCGCTTTCAACTTTGCCTCTCAATCGTATGCCAATACCTTACTTGACATATACCTTCGTATCTTTACTTACCCGCGTGCTTTGTAACCTTCCATACCGCCGATCGCTTCCGCCCGTCAATGTCATTCCTCCGCTCGAAATCAAAGATTAGTACAAAGGATCTCATTTCCTATAACTTGGCTCTACAAAGACGATCTAAGATGCCAAAGAAGAGTAACCATCCTAGATGCCCCGTAGCCTCCTGTTTATAAATGTGGCGCACTTCACACCATAAAAGACTCTACCGGACACGACTTTGCAGACACCCCCAAGACGAACCGCTCTGATACCAATTTGTCACACCCTTAATCTGATAGGGTGTGATGGGCACCCGACCCTTACTTAGGGCTGAGCGAACCCTCTGACTGTCATAGTACTCGTAGTCATAATGGGCCCCTAACCGGCCATAGATGCGTAATGAAATTTTTTTTTTGAAAAGCAACACACGGTATATCTTTCAAATTAACATAACTTGCGACCGTACAACATCTGTAATATCATGTATAACAATACGACGGCTTATAGAGCCGCTCACAACTGACATCTTATATACATGACTCGTCGTCGCAAAGTCTCTAACATAATCGTATACCATAACCCACGTATACACCGACTCGGCAAAGACTCCGGAAAATGGAGCTCGCCAATCCCGCCGGAACACCTTCGCTAATGTCTTCGCCTTACCCGGCGTACCGCGTGGTACGAACGCAGCCCCCGAAGAAAGGGGGTCGCACGGAATATGTACCGAGTATGTAAGGTACGTAAAGTAAAGATAATGAGCAGCATAAAGCATGAATATAAGCATCATGGGATCATAGAACGGATAATGAGGTAAGAGAGTAACCTGTACATGTGAATGCCTTTTTGGCCGGATACCACGCATGCCTGTTTTTCTTTTTTAGAAAAAAAAACATTTCTTTTCATAGGCATAGAAAATAGAACTTATGTCATATCATGTCATATCATATCATACATATCATATCATATCGTATCATAGCGTATCATATCATATCATATCATATCATATCATATCATATCATATCATAGAGTATCATATCATATCATATCATATCATATCATATCGTATCGTATCATAGCATATCATATCATATCATATCATATCATATCATAGCGTATCATATCATATCATATCATATCATATCATATCATATCATAGCGCCGAACAACGTCTTTCGCCCATAAATCCCGCGTCCGGCATCCCGCGTCCGGATGATAAACCAAATTTCGACCAGTGGCAATGAAACATGTTTCCCTTCCCATTCCCCATGTATCCCTTCCCCCACCCCATGTACATATACATATACATATATCATATTCATATATCATATAAGTAGCATGCATGAGAGCCCAAAGAAAGTCATGTATCTATCGGAGTGACATGAGGTCGGTGACCTCCGATCATATTATGGAATAATCACGGGCGCTTTGTCTCACCTTGAAGGAACTAGTAATGAGGCGGGACTATCAATGGAGAGTAACATGATGAGCAACGTAGAACAGGATCATGAGACATCGTTTCATATACTGGGAATCTTTAGAATAATCATTATCCATAATTAGAGTCGACAAAAAAAAAGAATAAGGAATTAGTTTAACCGTCTCGCGTTATCACATTCGTGGTAGAAACGTATCGTCGACATATTCGCCATAGGCATTCTCTCATATTTGACGTCATTGTTATCATTATAAAGTCATATTCATCGTTTCAGGCATAAAGGCTTTCAACCTCTTACAATTTGGTCTTTGCAACATATGGACATCCCGGGAGAACATTTACGAATTTCTCGGAAGGAATACTTGCCTTAGAATCCTCGGCTTAATAAAGTTACCTAGCAAGGTTTTGGGACGTTCCGGTGCCGTCGGTGAAAATTTGCATATTTCAAGCTACTTTTCCAGTTAAACCTAGAGTTTCCAATTCAATTCTGTTGAATGAATAGTGGTCGAATTCAACCTCGGATTTCTAGAAAGGAGTTGTCCCCGAGGCCCGTATCCAAACCTATTATGTTCAGACATGCCAAGGAAGGAAGGTGAAACCTTACATACCTTTTTCCGCCTTTTCCGCTACTCCAAACTCGAGCTCTAAATTCGCCGTAATCTACAATTTGGGTCACATTTACCAAACAAAAAGAATTAGTGCATTATAGAAGTTGAGTTTTGAAGTAACACTTGTCTACCGAAATTTCTAAAGATTTCCTATAAATACTCCATCCCACCAAGTTCAACTTGGCCAATTTCAATCAACAACCAAACCAACAACCATCCAAAGACAAAATTTAAGAATATTCCGAACAATCCACAAAGTATTCAAGACAATTCAAACAATATGCTATGCAACCCGAAACCTTCCAATTAATGAATACGACAATAATGCGTTTTTTCTTTCAAATTCTCATACTACGTCAACAATTCCATACATTACCACATTAGCTTCATAAATATAAGAAAACATACTAGAATCATATTAACTTTCAAAACAGCCCACAACAATTGCAACACCAACATAAGTCATTAAACCTTCATTTCACATTGTAGAATTCACAATACGACAACCAAATTATATCAAATACAATTAGTCCATCTCTTCCACACAAACAGCCACCATTCGGTCAGCCCTTCAACACACACAACTTCATGCATTTCATCCATTTCAACATATTACGACATGCTCAAAACGTCCATAACAATACCAACCAAACACTAAATAAAGATTGTTCATCACTCCTACATGGTATCATATACTCACGGACACACAACACAACCCCATAACTTCATGAACTTCATTCATTTTACATATCACAACATGTATAAACACCTACCAAACATGCAAAGGAAGTTAAACCTCACCTTTTCCAATCATCTTCTCCACTCGGCTAAGACTTGTTTCGCAAGGACGAACGGTTTTCTTGTTCCACCAACTACCCCACGTCGTAGAGGACCCTCTAATTAGTAGGAAAACATGAAGAAACAGATTTTTCATGATCAACAATTTAGGGGCGCTTCGGCCAGCTCCTTGGCCGTGGCTCTCTCTCTCTTTTCTTTCTTTTTCTTTTCTTGATTTCTCTAGAGCTTAGCAACTTAATGAATATATCTTGCTTGGCCTTCATATATATATATATATATATATTAGTGGCACATGGCCGGCCACCCCATGCTTCATTTTCTCTTTTTTTTTCTTTTCCACTTTTCTTCAAATTTCTAGAAATTTCTTTAAATAATACAAGATGACTAATATGTTCAACATGTCATCTAATCCCATACATGTATATTTCAAGCTCCATGTGGCCATGGCCCACCTCACTCTCATTTCATGAAATTTTAAATTTTTCCATAATGCATTTTTAGTCCCAAATTTTTCCTTAATGCTTTCTTCCAACAAAATCATAAGCCACTTGTCGTAAAACAAAGTCGAGCGATAACCTTGTCCATAACTCTTCGCAACCAACTTAAAAATATTCCGACGTGCGAAATGCGAGATATAACACGAATCAAGTGAAGTACCGCAATGTCATAGTCATGATATATCACTAGTCACAATTTTCCAATTTCTCAACAATGGCCACGAGCCAATAAGTAAATAGAACAAGATAAGTAAATCAACCCAACGGGGTGGCTAGCCCCCAAATCATACAACAAGGCCCAACCTAAGAAAATATCCAACCCAACTTCACACCCGAAGATTTTCATGCATTCTCCAACAATATCGTCTAAACATAAGCTTATCTAATCGAAGTCTCACCATAAGGTAAACCATAACCTACCTGGAGAGCCGAACAGCAAAGTCTCTAAAATCAAACCTTAGTCTTCCCCTTCCTTTGAGCCTTTAGATAATAGAAGTCTAAACATATCTGAATCATGAAATTAGAATCAAGAAGAACATCATTCAAACCTTACTTCTATTCAAGACACAAAAGAAGAACATCATTCAAACCTTACTTCTATTTTAGACCCAAATTCCCAACCTATGGAATGGGGTTTATGAACTATAATGATGGAAATAAGGAATCTATAGGTCTCAACATGAAATTAAGGTTCTAGGTGATCAATTCCCATCAATAATAAGCTAGGAGAACTAACAAAATACTTAAATTCGGATTCTAGGCAAAAAACTCCAAATTTGTGTATGAACCCTAACTTCCAATCCCATAAATTAGCCACTAATTAGGAAGGAATCATGCAATAATAGATTCTAATCATCAATTCCATGCTTAATGAAGCTAACCCAATCAATAAATCAAGATTTAATAGCCTAACATGATGAACCTATTGGACCCTCCTTTAATCCTCGTTTCTTAATGAAACTACCATGATAACGGGTTCCTAAAGTGGGATAATGTAATCATGGAATGGAAAGGAAAGTTAAGGGACTTACCACAATGAATTTCCCCCAAGAAATGCCTTGAAACACTCCCAATAACTCGGTTTTTGAAATAGTAATGAATGAGCAACTTAGGGCTTTTAACAGTCATTTATTGAATCTAACTGCCCGACACCGCTTCTGCGACAACGAGACCGCTGTGGCGATCCCGCTTTAGCGTTCCCTCAGACCGCGGCGGCGGTCAACTAGTGACTGCACTAGGCCGATTTTGTGGCATGGCCACCGCTATAGCGGTGCCGCCAGTACGATTCTGGTGCCGCCACAGCAGGCACTAGATACCAGAAAACCCCCAAGTTTTGCAATCTTAACCCGGAATTCCGACTATCACCCGAGGCTATCTGCTCACATACCATAGATGCAGATATACATAAAAACACGCTACGAATGTGCTCGTGGCCTCAGAATTCCCAACGGAGGTCTTGTTGATCAAGTTAACCCCTGATACCTCGTATCTAGCTTCCCAACCCAAGTTCCAAAATGCACCCGAGTGCATTGAGAGCCGAACCACATATACGTACAAGTTTTAAAAGACCATCCAGACCTCTCGAAATTGACGGATTCTCAAAAAAGATTCGTTTACCCAAAAGTCAACTTTGAGTCAACTCTTTTTCGCTTTAAACTCAAATTTGCCAAAAAGTCACCCAAATCATATCCAAACAACTCGAGAAGCGTGTCAACGGTCCCTTAGAGTCAAATGTGAGCTAAAAAAGCTCGGGAAACGGTCAAAAGTATCGAAAATACTATAACGACCAAACAGGTCGTTACATCATATACCAATTAAACCATAGCTTGTCCTCGAGTGATGAAGGGAAAAGAATCGAAAAAGTACCTGAATCGGCAAACAACTAAGGATACCGAATACGCATGTCAGACTCAGTTTCCCAAGTGGCCTCCTCAATAGGAAGATGCTTCCATTGCACTTTCACAAAAACTTTCTCCTTAGACCTCAACTTTCGAACTTGCCTATCCAAATCCGCAATAGGCTTCTCCTCGTAAGTCAAATTCTCATCAAGCAATACCGAGTCCCAACGGACAATATAAGTACCATTGGCATGGTACTTCTTCAGCATAGACACATGGAAAATTTGATGGACACTTGCCAAGCCTGGTGGCAAGGCCAACTCAGAAGCAACATCGCCCATGTGATCAAGGATCTCAAATGGCCCAATATACCTCGGACTAAACTTACCTCTCTTCCCAAACCTCATAACACCCTTCATGGGTGAAATATTCAATAGAACCCGATCACCAACAGCGAACTCTAAATCTCGGACCGTCCGATCCGCATACATCTTATGTCGACTCTGAGCTGCCACAAGCTTGGCCTGAAAGACCGAGACTCTCTCAAAAGATCCGTACCCCAAGATCGAACCTCAAATGCATCAAAGCAACCAACCAAAGATCTACATCTCCTACCATGCAAGGCCTCAAAAGGCGCCATGTCGATACTCAAGTGATAACTGTTGTTATACGCAAACTTTGTCAAAGGCAAGAACTGATCCCAATGACCACCAAAGTCTATAACGCAAGCCCTCAACATATCCTCGATCACTTCAATGGTCCGCTCAGATTGTCCATCAGTCTAGGGGGAAAGTTGTACTAAGATCCCTTCGGGTACCCAACTCATCATGAAAAGCTCTCTAGAAATAGGAAGTGAAGATAGTACCCCGATCGTATATGTTAGAAATGGGAACCCCATGTAATCTCATAATATCACGAATGTACAACTTGGCTAACTTGTCCGTAGAATAAGAAGCCTAAATAAGAATGAAATGAGCGGACTTAGTCAACCAATCAACTATCACCTAAATCGAATCAAACTTACCCAGGATCTTCGGAAGACCCACAACAAAATCCATAGCAATCTTCTTCCTCTTCCACTTCTACTCGGGAATGGGCATCCTCTGAAGCACACCATCGGGTTGCTGGTGCTCATACTTAACTTGCTGATAATTACTAAACTTAGCCACAGAATCGGCTATATCCTTCTTCATACGACACCACCAGTAATGCTGCCTCAAGTCCTGATACATCTTAATCGCTCCCGGATGAATAAAATATCGAGAGCTATGGGCCTTAGTCAAAATCAAATGAATCAAGTTACCAACATGCGAAGGCACACGTGCCCCTTAATCCTCAAAATCAATCATGGCCTCTTTAGCCTCACCCTTCAGAACCCTATCTTAAATCTTTCTCAACTGAGCATCCTCAAACTGATGAGTCCTGATCTGATCTAGCAAGGACAGTCTCACCTCTACACAAGCTAAAACTCTACCTGGGCTGAAATATCAAGACGAACGAAATCGTTGGCCGCAAGTCGAACCTCCATGGCCAACGGATGCTCGAAAACAACCAAACGAGCTAAACTCCCCATACTCATGGCCCGGAGACTCAAGGCACCAAGAACAATATTCGCTTTTCCGGACGATAAAGAATGCAGACGTTATAGTCCTTCGGAGTCGTTTTCTATCCGAGGCCGGGAATTAAGATCTTTCTGGGTAAACACGTGCTGAAAGCTACGATGATCGATGGAAACCTCACAATGGACACCATACAAGTAATGCCTCCAAATCTTCAAAGCAAATATCACAGCCAATAACTCCAAATCATGGGTATGGTAATTCCTCTCATAGATCTTCAACTGACGGGAATCATAAGCTATAACTCTACCCTCCTACATTAAAACAGCACCCAAACCCACACAGGATGCATCGCAATAAATTGGAAATCCTTACCTCCAGCGGGTAATGCGAATCCGGGTTAAAGTCGCGTGTCTTCTTTTTTTCAAAGCTCTCCTCACAATCATCGGACCACTGGAAGGGAACATCATTCTGAGTCAATCTGGTTAATGACGAGGCAATATAAGCAAAATCCTTCACAAATCGTCGGTAGTAACTGGACGAACCCACGAAACTACGAATCTCGGTCACAGTAGTGGTCCTCGCCCAATCCCTCACGGCCTTAATCTTCTGAGGATCAACCATGATCCCATCCTTAGACATAACGTGGCCCAAGAACGCCACAGTCTCTAACCAAAACTCGTACTTCGAGAACTTAGCAAACAGATTATTCTTCTTCAACAACCCAAGTACAATGCGAAGATGGCTCCCATGCTCCTCTCTACTCTTGGAATACACCAATGATATCATCAATAAACACAATCACAAAGGAGTAAAGGAATGGCTTAAAGATTCCATTCATCAAAGTCGTCAATGCAGCCGGGGAATTGGTAAGCCCAAATGACATCACCAGAAACTCATAATGCCTATATATCATCCGAAAAGCCTTCGAAATATCCCTACCGATCTCACCGACGTGTAGCCTCGAACACAAGTCAATCTTTAAGAACACTCATCAAGCTCCCCGGCTTCGTCAAATAAATCATCAATATGAGGCATAGGACACTTGTTTCGAATAGTAAGCTTGTTCAGCTAGTGATAAGCGATGCACATCCTCATAGATCCATCTTTATTCTTCACAAACAACACAGGAGCACCCCAAGAGAGATACTCGATCTAATGAACTCCTTGCTTAATAAATCCTGCAACTGCTCTTTAAGCTCTCTCAACTCGACGAGTGCCATACGATATGGCGAAATAGAAATATAAAAGGGTGCCCGGATCCAAGTCAATACAAAAGTCAATATCGCGACATCGGGTGAAGTACACTTACAGACGTACGAGGAATACCTTGAACTCGCTCACAATAGGAATGGACTCGCGGGCGGAGAGATGAATTAGTGTTACGCATATGCTTCTATACGCTAAACACCTCATCGACTAATTTCTTCCACCGAAGAAAGGAAATAATCTTTTGGGAGCGGCCAGAGTGCCCCTCCACTCAAGTTTCCTGGGGATACCCTGCACGGCTAAAGCGACCGTCTCGAACGACACCAACCGTACGTATAAGGAGAAAATCTGTCATACCCAAGATAATATCAAAATCCACCATCAAGTATGATCAAGTCTACCGCAGTCATAACCCATAAAAATAACTAAGCACGACTCGACGTACCGATCAATCACAATGTATCTCCGTTCGTAGAAAGTAGACACACGAATAGGTACCGCCATGCTAACACAAGTCAAATCTCACACGTAGACACATATGAATGTTGGACCAGGATCAAACAATACGTATATCAGTTTATGTCGATGAACCTGCAGATGGGGCAACGCACGCATCCGAGGCCTCCGCCTCGGCTTCGTTCACCTAGAAACGAGTAAAGACCGGTCCCCACCACTTACTGCACCGTGATCCACCCTCTCTCGAACTCTGGGAGCCACTTCTATCGGCCTGGGACCCACGTCTAGAACTCTATAGACCACCATGGCCTGACTGAGCACCGCCTCTAGAAGAGGAACCACCTCGGCTACCTGAAGATACCGAAGTTTTCTGGGGCTGATAACCCTACCTAGATCGTGGACACTCTCGAACGATATGATCAGGTGCTCCATACGTAAAACAAGCCTTAAAAGGAAAAAGCATCGATAGACCTAAGTCAACACCCGCCTGTAACAACCTATCTCGGTCGAGAGAACGAGCTCGTGCCTTCGCCCCGACGTACTACACGAGGGCTCGCAAAGCCGAATACACAAGGGGGCCGGGACAGGTCGTATAAGCATCGGCCTAGAAGACACCCTGCGCCTCGAGCTGGAACCACTATAACCCCAAAACTGTCTTTGCCTCTTCTCACTTACCCCTCCTAACGCATGTGCCTTGGGCACTTTCGACTAAGGAAGATGTCAACAATGGATCGGAGAAGCACCCATGGCCTCAAGTCGAAGGCATGAATCCGTGCTAGTAACGATGCCACCAACAAGTCGTCGGATTCTGGCCGGTGCTCAACAAGAATCGGTGCCGAATAACGCCAACATACAAATAGCGAGCCATATCCACGCATAATCCCTTCGCAGCAGTGAGTGGAACCCATTCTATGTGCCTCTCTCAAAGCTCCGGGCACACATTCAAGGAAGGCCCATGAAACCGCGTCCAAGTAAGCGGGAAGAGAACCCTTCGGTCTTCGTGTTCAAGGAAACCCATGACACATAATCGACCCTACGGGGTCTCAACAATCTCCATCCTGTGCAACAACTAGTGCATGTCCAAGATAAACTCATATGCATCCTCCCCAGAAGTACCAACGAATCTAGGTGGCTCCATCTTTCTAAATCTCCCTACGCCCAGGCCTCGACTCCACAAGGTCATAATAACAAAGTCCTCGCTACGGGTTCAAGGTCACTACCCGAGGTCGACACCGTATCCACATGTAGCCACAACCGCTAGCAGATACGCCGTACGGGTTCTGGGCTTCTCTCCGGGGTCCGCGCTCCACATCAGCCCTTGAGATCATCTCGCCCGTGAGTAGTAACAAGCAGAGCAGCGCTAGGTATCTAAACGGGAGTAGAACAAAGAGCCATAAGTATCCCGCATCATCTCGCTCCGGCGTCCCTCAGAGTGCGCCCGTGCCGGAGCCACATCATCCTCAGCCTTCGCTACGGTCTCAAACCCTCAATCTCCCCTCGGCCCTCGGGAGACAAAGATCTCTCACGCCTGTTGCCTTACCTCTGCAGAGCCCCGCCCTCGGTCAGTGCGCCCGCCGCCCAGCTCCGACCGCGTCCCGGTAGTCGTTGCTTGTCCCCTTGTGCAGTCGCAACAAGGGCTCCGAAAGACTCGATCTCGAAAGTTATCGTGGTTCGAGTCCTTACCATCTGTGAGAGAAGAGATAAGAATCAGATACTAATTTAATTGTTCCAAACACAAATTAGAATAAAGTAGTACCTAAAGAATAAAATAAAAGTGAAGTTTTTAAATGTCTTATACCCTCCTAAAGTAGGAGCTTATCGCACCCCTTTTCGAGACTTATAGAACGCCCGTATTATAGACCCAACCAGGGCTCTAATCCAAAGTCCGACCCAAATTTTACTGTCAACGGCACCCCCTTTCCCCCCCGAAAGCAATTTTCTAAAAATCAAAAAAATAAAAAGCGGAAGGAGAAGTATA